>NC_048413.1:1293312-1336496 GCF_013103735.1 Etheostoma cragini | reverse complement strand
GGGGGGGCTCAGCTTCTGGGAGCCTTCGTAGGGCAACGCTTCTCTCTACAGGCCGAGCATGTTCACTGCAGCGTTAGTCTACTTCTCCATTCAGCGCCATGACGGGGACTAGCATTAGTTTACCATAAACTTACATTCAACCCTTGTAAGTTTGAGAAGAAAATCAAAGAAAGAATAATAATGTAAGACCACAGAGGAGTTAATCAAATATATGAAGACAGAAAGTGAAAAGCACCAAGTGCGTTGCAAATTGTGCCTCTTCTGAAAATGTTTAATTTCCAAACCTTCTTTACTTCTTTTCCTTCTTCTTCTCCTGAAAAACAACAAGTACAGTTATGAGACAAGACATCACTCTCAGAAATGTAATGTTTATGGAACAAAGCAACACATTTCCTGACTTTGATTTAGTGTACTGAGCCATGCAGATGCATGTGGTGAAAGAGAGTGCTGATAGTTTGGAAAGTCATCACTCAAATACAGTCAGTAGTAGTACAATCAATCAGTAGTAGTACAATCAGTACAACCCTTCACATTAGCTGGTAAACATAATACTGAGTTAGCCCGGTGTTTAACTTTAACTCTACTTTGATCCAAACTATTTTACTGTAACTGAAATAACGTCATGAACGACGGCGTAGCCTTCCAACGTGGCACTCAGCGTTTAGCTAGATCCATCGATATTGAAATGTATCAATAAATAAGGTCTGTGCTGCGTCATGGTGTTCTAAGTAATGACTAAATGATGCCATGTGGCAGAAAGAAAGCTGTATTACGGTTCCTGAGTATTATTCTTTCTGTAACGTTGTATGATTTAAAATTACTCTCGAACGTATTATCTGGGCTCCCGAGGAACGAGAGAGGTCAAAGGTTTTATAAAATAAAATAACATTTGTCTGGGTTTGAACGTTTAAACTTTTAGGATAGTGTAAGTACACAACTCAACAAAATATAACCTAGGTATAGTCGTTTTTGGTCATTTTAATGAAGAGGCGTTACATACTGTATTGTACCATTAATCTTACAATTATGTTTTCAATTAATCTTTAAGTCTATAAAAGGCCAAAAGGTTTCTAAACCATTGGTATAATCTTTAGCAATGCATTGTATTTTGGAATATTAAATGACTTTTTATTGATAAGTAACTGGTGACTGTACCTGCTAAATAAATGTGGTCAAGTAAAAGGTAAGAAATTTCTCTCTGAAATGTAGCAGAGTTAAATTGTATAAAGTAGTAGAAAACAGACTTAAAGTGCCAGTACCTCAAAACTGTACTAAACAGTACCACCATGAAATACAACGGGGGTGAATCAAACTCACACGTTAGTGATAAATCTCATTTCAATAATCAGTCTTCATTAGGCGCCATTTCATTTATTTAAAACGTTACTTATGTCTGTTGATTAGAAACCAGAACGAGGTTTCTAATGAGATATGCTGTCGTGGAGTTATTGATATGTCATTGGCTTTCTATTGTTGTGGGGACACAAGACTCGCGTGTTTTGAGACTTCAGCAAAATGAAACCAAAACTATTTGCATGGCTAGATTCTACTAATGTTAAACAACAACATGTCTATTTTGGGATGTGGATGAGCCAGCCGGACTGTCCAAATACAAAAGCCCACATTCTAAATCCTACCTGAGAGATCTATACTACCGGGTCCCAAATGTATGCTTTCATTTAAGAAAATAAAGACTCCGTAATGTCCTAAAGCATGTGCTTTAATCTGGAGTCAATATTGGGGGGGGCGTGTGGCCCGGAGGTAAAATGGTTGCCATGGTCAACCCCAGGTCATGCGGCCACATGTAAAAGCGTCCCTGAGCAAGACACTGGACCTCAGGTTGCTCCCCGGACGCTGTCCACTGCTCCTAATACCTAGGATGGGTTAAGTGCAGTAATGCACTACACTGTGTGATTAAGAGTTATGTTTGATCCTACTTTTTTATTTTATTGCTTTTGCAGTATACTGCCTAAAGGGGTGGTATAAATATAGGGAAGTACTGCAGTTTGCCGATCCGATACCACGTTATAAAGCCCTAAAGAAAATCCATGTTAAAGTAGTTTATTTATGTTCTTTTTCCGTTATAAGGATGTTCTGTGGAATTTCTTGTTTGTGTTTGTTCATGTTTCATATTTATGACTCCATATATCCTATGCATACGGGGGTAGTAGTATACAGCGGTTAAAACATAATCAAATATACGACCCGCTGGTATCGGATCAGAACTCGGTATCGGCCGATACGCAGGTTCAGGTATCAGAATCAATATCGGGAAGCAGAATATGGCATCGGACCATTTCTATGTCTTAGTGAATATATTTCTCAGCATGACAGCGTTTGTGAGATTGGGTCAACAATAAAAACGTGTTTTTAATATGTTTTTGGACAATAATGGGGCTCTATGGCACAGAGGAATTAAATCGTTCAGAATTAGATAGAGAGAAAATATTTGCAAGTACAATTCCTTCATTATTGCTTTTGGTCTTTTCGTTGGATTTGCTGACAAAAAATACCCCGATATGACCAGAAGTATCCAATAACTTTAAAAAAAAGAGAAAAAAGAAGGCGAAACACTCGGTACCTTATCGTTCATTGCGAGGATGACCATCAGTTTCCTGAAGATGGTGATGAAATCAAGGAACAAGTCCACACAGTGCCTTCAAAAAACAAAGAACATCAAGTTTGTTTCAGAATTGTTACATATGCTTCTGGGGCAAAAAAAACAAACACCCAAAAGATTACCAAACATTATTTAATATCTCTAGAATAAAGATCACACAGCGGTAACATGTATCCACTCATCATCTACGGGCAGAGCTGATGTAGCACCTCCGTCTGCAGTCTTTTCTTACTCTGGGAAGTGATGCTTATTGAACGCCTCGCTGTGGGAGGATGTATTTGCATGGTATTTGGTTATGGCCGCTGTGAGCCAACAGATAAGGAAATATAAGGACACAAGTCCTCACCAGATGTAGTCCTTGTCGCCGTTCTCTGCTTTCTCGATGATGAGCTGAGTGTCAAACAGGACGAAGCCGCACATGATGAGCAGCCCGAGGTACATGTGTGCCTGTCGGAAGAAATAAAAAACATAAGATTTGCCAGAAACACTATGGCACAAACTTCTAGCTAATCTAACGTGTAGTGAGGATAGTGCAACGTGGTTCAGCTACCTTAAACAGCATCACAGATCCAAAGAACATGTTCATCACAGACATTAGGAACAGGAGGGAAAGGCCAGACATCAGTGTGCCTTAGAAGAAGAATGAGTTACGGTTAACGAATCGTATGGGTTCATTATCCAAGAGAAATTCTGCATAATGGCCAAAACATGGGTGTAACCTCATGTATTGTTGTAAATTGTTGAGAACAAGCAGTATTTAGTGGGACGGGTCCCAGTGCCTTTACCTCCAAGGAACAGGTAGCTCCTGCGTTTGGCATAGAGAGCGCTGAGCGTGAAGCAGATGAAGATCACAGAGGTTCCCATGAAGGCCGTCACGATGATGCTGAGCAGAAAATAAACAGATCAATCTGTAAGTTTGCAGTAAATACTTTCAATTATATGTGTACAGACACATAGCTACCACTCGTCACATAATACTCTTCTCATTAGTGCTGGGCAGTATACTGGTCTATATAATTTCCCATATGATTTCAATTTTTCATATACCGTGAAGAGCGCTACAGCCGAAGTACCTGCAAGTGAATTGAGACCGGGCCGTTTGTTAACTGTAAACCCTTCCACTCACGTTAGTAACTTTATAACACAACAGTGAATAACCCACAACTAACTCTCTTTAACGTTTATTTTACTACTTTGCAGTTTTCACAGTAAAAATAGTTTAGATTCTGTAACTGTTTCATGCATTGTCCTTCATCTAACGTTATTGTATAATGGTGTTGAACCAAGCAAACCCTTCAGTTATCAGTAAACATGATGATATGTTCTGTGTACTCCTGACAGTAGAATAAGCCATCAACGTATGTAAAGGCCCAGTCAAGCAAAAGAAGGAAAAGACTGTGATATACCGACAGGCCGCCAGAATCTTAACAAATACCTTGACACAAATATTTGGTCAGCCCAGCACTGCTTCTCTTTACCGTTTAGTTTTAGAATTTTTTACTTTTAGTCAGCTAGCTGCTACTTTTTTTTTTTTTACATACCTCGGATTAACAGCAATGACAAAGTCCAGTGTGGGGCCAAGGCCAACACCTGGAGAGGGAGACAGGAAGGCAAACATTAGACTTACATGGCAGTAAATAACAAAGCTGCTGTGGTTACATGCAAAGTGACACTACTATTCCTGCAACATAAGCACATCATTATTAATTCACCTGTGAGGAAGGCAAATCCTGCGAGGATAGCCAGTCTTTTCTTTTCGGTCTCAGAGTTGTGTGGCGTCATGGCGAGCCAAAACATCATCCCCAGGGAGGCGAGCACAGACAACAAACCTCCCTGAAAACCAGGGCACAACGTTGGAACGGGGTAGGAAGAATTGTGACCATGACCATATTGATAATTCAAGGTTTCTCCTCTCCTTTTAAAAAGTGCAATGTCATATTCTCCCAACAGCAGGTTTGATATCGCTGAAGCAACAGGATACCAAGATAAGATGTAAAGATTAGGCCTTTCAGATGAATAAAGTTCTCTCTTAACATCTTCTTGTAATTCTGATTTAAAGGCAAATTAAAGGCCTGTCTTTTGACATGTAGTACTTACAGGTGTAGTATGCATTATGAATGTCCCTTATACCACCAAAAAGTACAGACCACCTCCACTAAAATTAAATATACACTACCGGTCAAAAGTTTGGGGTCACTCACAAATTTCCATTGCACGCCATTGTAGACAGAATCCCAGCTGAGATCAGTTGCCTTGTTTTTTTTAACCAGGGCAGTAATCAGATTACATTATGTGCTTACATCATTGCAAAAGGGTTGTTTAATGTTTTCTTAGTTAGGTTTTTAAAATGATATCAGATTAGTAAACAACATGTGCCTTTGGAACATTGGATGAATGGTTGCTGATAATAGGAAATGTAGATATTGCATTAAAGATCAGCCCCCCCACCCAGATCAGCTGGTATCCTGTCTATAATGGAGGGGAATGGACATTTGTAATTGACCCCAAACTTTTGACCCTAAACTTTTTATATATATAGCTGGTATTCTGTCTATGTCGAATGCAATGGAAACTTCTAAGTGACCCTAAACTTTTGACCGGTAGTGTATATATATTTACATTTTCCTGAAATTAAATATCAACTTTCAGAAAAGAAGAGCTGCTATTTTTTACTATTTTATTTTTTACAGCAAAGGCAACTCATTTAATTGCTGGGGGCTATAGTTTGAAACAACTAGTAACTAAATAAATTATGGAAAGAGATCCATTAGGATCTGGGTAGCTTTTCTAAACAGACACTGGGTCAAGCTGGAAAAAGTAAATTGTTTCAAGCACCAGATAACTAAAACGTAGTGCACAAATTACTTTAGATAAGGTAGGATAAATATTCCCCGCTATCTGACCTTTGCTTAAGGGCACCATTTGCATTGATATACATGTTAAGGATCGGCCTGGACAGGTAGACTTTGTTCTATCTTGAACAACTCACCTGAAAGAGGCGTGTCACGACATGGACGTAGGAGCCAGCTGCAGCCACAAACATACAGACTGCCAGGCTGGAGTACACATTCTTCAAATGCACCTGGGTGGAATGAGATCTGCCAACAACAAAAAGATACAATAAACAAGGCTGGGCAGTGGATGCCAGAGTTATAGTTAATAAAGATAACATGACTGAGGTAATACTTCACTGCATGCTTACGCACATTTGGGAGAACTTGAAGAGGGAGTCAAAGTTGATGTTGCGGTCAAACACGTTCATGATGAAAGAAGGGATTGAGATCTGCAGAGATTTTTGCACGGACAGTCACCTCTGAAGAAAAATGTATATTATTGCAATTCTAAAAACACTAAAAAAACTATTTCAGAACTATAACTGCAGCATTCAAAGGGTAGCTAGCACAGCTGCAACCATTTGTTAATGACCAGTAGTGGAAAACAGCTACCTTCATTTATTAGAATATAATTTTGAGGTACTTCACTTTAGTATTTGCATTGTATGATACTTTATACTTCTCCTCTACTTTAATAGGGAACTATTACTTTTACTCCCCCACATATAGTTAACAGCTATAGATGATTTACAGATTATGATTTTACTAACAAAACACAAGGTCAGTTAATAAAATATTTAAATACCCAACAGTATAGCATCAATATCAACCATCCAATAATCTAATAACACTGTCAGAGGCAATTCTGCACGTTGAGTACTTTTATAGTTAATATTTCTGTAGTTTCACTTAAGTAACGTTACATTTTAAGGAAGGAATTAACGCTACACTAAGGACTATTTTGTGCACCGCTACTTTTCCAGTTAGCAGTCAGTAACAGTTATCTAGCTAGTATAAATCATATGAATACTGCTTCCACTACTTATAATACACACGCAAGTCGCAAATTATAAGTGCGCAGTTTAGTCGGTTTGTAACATTACATTGCACAACACGTTTAGCGAGGAGTGCTCGAATAACATGCTATCAATTCATGTTCACGATATAACGTTAGCCGTTAGCTGGCAACAAAGGCAAATTACTCTATGTATAAATAAATGTGTTGTACGAATCAAGGGAGTCGAGCAACAACCAAAAACAATTTGACGCATAACGCTATTTTTAACAGCTAACGGTGCTAGCCAGCCAGCTAGTTAACTTAGCTAATCGTTAGCTAAATACCGAGCAGCCTGGCTAGCTAACTACGCTAACGTTAGCTTGTCTGAATTCGACGACTCTCGTTCATTCTTCAACACAATAACGTTACAGCTAAAATTAATAAGATACAACGAGGGCATTGGCCTAATATGCCAACAATAATTACAGCGTTTACCTCTGCTACTAGTTAGCTAACTAACTGTTGGCAGCCTTTCTTCTTCCTGCTTTACTTTCTTTAATAAAACAGTACGTGTCGCTCACTGTGGCCAGCTGGTGATGTCACCATGGAGACGCCCCGAAAATTGTAGTCCTCATAAATAAACAAGTTGTTTATTTTATAATTACTGAACGATGAACCAAATTTGTCGTTAGCTACACTTTACAGAGAAACCTTTAAGGCTATTTTGAATTGTTTTTTTTTTAAAACTACTCCTATATTTGCGGCATATTAAACGACATTATGCTATACAAAAATGTAAAATGCTGTAAAATTCGAAAAGCCTAGCCTAGCTACATCTGTATGAATATATCACATGTATAACTTTATGTTATGCTAATTCCCGACTGACCACTTCTTCTTTTTTATATCACCATTATTTTTCTCTATCATATAACTTCCTTTTGTTTGTAGGTCGACCGGTTGCTTTAAGTTTGTTGTTATCTGTAGTCTCATGAATATGTGCCTTTTTGATAGTGAATATTAATGACTAAAAAAATAAAATAACTGCGTGACCACTTTTTTTCCCCCTTTTTTATTAAGCCTATCACGTATCACGTAGTTTCCTTTGTTGGTTATTAATATCGCTTGCTCAGTTGGAATTGTTGGAATCTGTATTCTCTTGTCTATGACGTGACTTTATGGTGCACTATGACCCCCAAAAAATTGGTGTGAGTGTCACCCATGCACGTATTGGTCCCGGTTCTTTATGGATATTGGATATTTATTTTCCTAGGATTGTGAAGGCCTCACAACCCCCCCCCCCTCCCTTCTCTCCCCCTCCCTCTCCCTCTCCCTCCCTTCCTCTCATACACCTAAAATGGCTGCTCCATTCCAAACTGTCACCAGCAAAACAGCGATTTTGTCGTTGTTGTGGCTTGAGCCGCCGTAACGTTTGAAGTTTCGACCAAACGTTCGATTAACGCTATGAAAATCAATCATTACAAACATGGTGCAACGTGTTTTGAATAATTTAATTGAAATAATACATTTGATATAAACGTATCTCTATATCTAGATTTATATTGGTTATGACAAATAAATGTATGTTAAATTAGTATCTGTTATTCAACAGACTGGTAGTGTTATATTCACCGTAGTGTTATATTCTTCACTGTTTAAGGAACTGTTCTGTTACGGTTCATGTTGTATTGCGATAATTCTCTGGGGTAAAGTAGCGATAATAATTTAAATATGCATAAATAAATAATACATTAATATACTCCATTATATGTAAAGACCCCACAAGCAAAACTTCCTGTCCTGCTTTTCTTTAAACAAAAAATCTTAATCTGAAAAGTTACTATATGTGTCAGATAACTGTAGTGAAGTAGCCTACAAAAGTTTTTTTTTTTTATGATTTATATATAATAACATAAAGTAGCCTTATGGAAGTACTCAACTTAAGTACAGTACTTGAGTAAATTCCAACACTGTACGTGTTAAAAATATAAAATGTGTAAAATATGAAGACTGAAAGATTTAAAGGCTACTTAATTGCTGTATAAGAGGACATAGAGCGAACCACACTAACACAAAGATGTGTCACAGAGGAGGAAAAGCATACACAAAGGCGGTGTAATATTACCAATTTTTATTTCAAAATAAAGACTGGTAGCACCTTGTCTTTTAGAGTTTTGGTCGGATAGGGTCGACAAAATGAGTGTTGGATTTATTTGGATACACAAAGGCAAATTGTGACTGTCTAAACAAATACTTTTGGTCATCACAACTGGTTCAATTTCATTGTCATATTTTACTATTTAACGTGCAGGCTAACAAATCCATCAGACAGACATAGAAAAACCATATAACCCAGGAAACATAACCCCACAAATATATGTTGTAGTAAATTGGAAACTGAAAAAAAATATGTTTTTATTGCATGATTGAATCTCAGATTTGCATCTATTTGTTTATTTACTTTAACTGCTTATGTTTTTTTTTGCAATATCTATGAACTTGAACAGCAGAATGTGTTATTTAGGCACAGATAAAACAGTTAAACACAAGGCCGGCCTCAAAGTAGGCAAATGGATTACAATACAAAATGTTAAGCATTTAGAAGTACTGGACAATACAGATGTTTGGCCAATAAATATAGAAAAAACACTCACACATGCTTAAAAAAAATAACCCAAATTTGATATTTTCAAGTGTTGCACTGCAAGTACCACAGCCACATGGCATTACACTCAGTGTTTTCTCACGCTCAGCATGACACATCAGAGTGTGTAGGCCTACAAATCTCTTTTCAGGCAGAACACCATTCTCTGTCCGAATTTCAAAGGCACAGTTTTTACTTTCAGCACTGTCACTATAAAACAAGTGCAAGTTGTTTGTCACATCATAATAAAAGAAACACACAGTAACAAATGGACTATTATTAAACCTTGCATGAAAACTGTGGTGGCATTTATGGTCGTCCTATGTGCCAACATATTCCAGTGTGTCTGCTTTTAGATTTCCCCCTATTTACGTAACTTATATCAATCTGATCACTAATCATGTATATTTGCATGGTTTGTAGAAATTATGTATATTGTAGAAATACATAAAGTACACTGTTTTGCTGCTCATTGACAGGTAAATAAGGCTACAGTAATGTTTACATTTGCAAAATACAATTATTGACTGGCTACTTAGAAACTACTGTCCATGTAATTAAGAAACTGGATTGCATAGAGGAACCATTTTCACCATTTAAAAATAGATTTCCTTATAAAACAACCTATAAAAAGAAATTAATGAAGGTATAAAATCTTGTGGGAATTTAAAAAAAAGTGTAGTTGTTCCTTAAAAAGGCACAAGAATAATTATAATAATTAAAAAACAAAATGTCCAAAAGTCAAGTCAGGGCAGGCAGGCTTCTGCTTTGGCAAAAGAACCACTTTACTATTTCTAACTGGAGTGATCGTGATGGGATTGCTTTGGTTGTTGTTTCCTGGTCTTTCAAATAGTGGTTGTCATTAATGTCAGCACTGAGGTTCTGAGGAGAAGGCCTCCGATTGCAATCTAAAGTTTCAGCTGTGCCAAACACATTGTGTTTTCCACGCTTGGAATTTCCTTAACCCCACGCTAATGCAATTTTCTAAACTGAGGATTTAGTGCGGCGACTAGGAGAACTCTAGAATCTATCGTCTCTATACGGTTCTATGGTTGTTGATAAAGTTTCAAGCTCCTAACAAGAGCTGAGTGGGTCCGTAGAGAGCTTAGTGTCCACGAAGCTGGTCCAGCTGGGTGTAAACATTATCTGCTTGACTGAGTTCCTCGAACACAGGCAGAAGGTTGAGCAGTTCAGCGTCGTCCACGTCGTCGAACCAGGACACCACGGGAACCTGAAGAAAACAGACCGTCACTCACAAACTTTGTCTTTGAAATAAATTAATCACATGTAAACTGCACCTGCCAGTTGTGGAAATACACTTTAGCAGAGTTTAAAGGTCCCATGGCATGAAAATCTCGCTTTTTAGGGTTTTTAACATTATAATGAGTTCCCCCAGCCTGCCTACGGCCCCCCCAGTGGATAGAAATGGTGATAGGTGTAAACCGAGCCCTGGGTATCCTGCTCTGCCTTTGAGAAAATGAAAGCTCAGATGGGCCAATCTGGAGTCTTGCTCCTTATGAGGTCATAAGGGGAAAAGGTTACTTCCCCTTTCTCTCCTTGGCCGCCCAGAGAATTTGGCCCACCCATGAGAGAGAGACATCATGGCTTTAAAACAAGCAAAATGGCACTTGGTCAAGACCACACCCCCTCCTCCTCAAAAGCTACAGACTCAGAAATGGCATCAACTAAGGAAAGCTCATTGTGGGACTGGCTCTAGTGGCTGGAATTCTGATCCAGTATTAGGGACCACTAAGGTCTATATAACAGAGACTTCAGATACAGTATTAGGGACCACTGAGGTCTATATAAAAGAGACTTCAGATACAGTATTAGGGACCACTAAGGTCTATATAAAGAGACTTCAGATACAGTATTAGGGACCACTAAGGTCTATATAAAAGAGACTTCAGATACAGTATTAGGGGACCACTAAGGTCTATATAAAAGAGACTTCAGATACAGTATTAGGGACCACTAAGATCTATATAAAAGAGACTTCAGATACAGTATTAGGGGACCACTAAGGTCTATATAAAGAGACTTCAGATACAGTATTAGTGGACCACTAAGGTCTATATAAAGAGACTTCAGATACAGTATTAGGGACCACTAAGGTCTATATAAAGAGACTTCAGATACAGTATTAGGGACCACTGAGCTCTATATAAAAGAGATGTACAATTTAAACCTGACCTACATGTGTAACTGTGATTTTAATGTGTTTTGTATGTGCAGTGTACGTTTCTATAAATCAGAATTTGGAACTGAAACAATCAGCAACTATTATGATGGCTGATACATTGTTTTAGTAGTTTTTCAAGCACAAATTCCAAAAAGGTTTCTGGTTTCAGCTTCTAAAATGTGATAATTTGTCAAATTTCATAAATGAGAGTAAACTGAATGTAATTGGGTATTCAGACTGTTGGTAGGACAAACCTAGACATTTGGTGTATTTTTTTTTTTTTACCATTTTGCAAACAAAACGATATATAGAGAAAGTAATCGAAACATTTATAAATGATGAAAATGATCATTAGCTGCAGCCCTGATCAGGATAAAATTAGAAATACACTTTAAACATTGAATAACTCTCAAAACATCAAGGACTATATCATTTTAAAGAGAACTTGAGTAATTTGTTTATTGTGTGTCATGTTGGGTTGCAACGTAATGTGTTGAGTAATGTTAATATTTTATGTCATTTATGATTTTGTAAAAGCAGATCTCACATTGCCAGACCTCCTTCTCATCAAACTTGACTCTGAAGAAAATCTTTGTCCCTATCCTTTTTTTTTCAAACTAACTTTTGTGCCTGAAGTTTTCAAGGCCTCTCTAAGCTTGACAAGACTGCATGTGCCCCATCTTTTGAAGGATGGATATCAATATGATTTCTGACAAGCGTCAAAGTTTTGAGATTTTTCTGACAGAAGGAGATGAAACTCACAGCATTATTAGGGTGGAAGATGTAGGAGGCAGGGGAGTTATCCAGGATGAGGGTTTTGTGGAGGTCTCTGCCGAGGCGGCTTAAATCTTTGACATAGCAGCCCTGGTGGAAAACACAAGATTCCCGGAACAGCCGGGTCCGGAAAACACCACACTGATCCAGCAGGTCCGTCACTGGGTCTGCATACTGATGGGGCCCGGCGGAGGAGGGGAGCAGGGGAGGGAAGAGCAGGTTGGACTAATGAAGCACTTTCAACTCAAATGTGTTATTCTTACAGCAATTAGCTAAGAAATAGCACCACACATCCAGAATGCACTCATCTGGGTGACGTTGCACCGGCTATTTGGAAACCCATACCTATGTTTGTGTTGTGCAAGTGATCTTTGAGTCCTTCGTAACTACTGAGAGGTCAAACTCGTGGTTTCCTAAAATGCAATGCACCAATGAAAACTACAGGAAGTCACTGTAGCATCACAATCCATAGCAACTGCCTTGGTTAATTTGCAGGATACATGTGTTGCAGAGTTAGAAGTACCCATGCATTATAGAATGAGTGGGAGATAAATACTGACATCACAGGCACTATTTAGTCATTTAGTCTGGCGTTATTGGCATAGCTTTTGTTAGTCTGAGGTATATTGTGTTATCTTTTAAATAAAAAAAAAATCTTCCCAGCTTACATCATTATAGGAAAAGCATTTTATAAAGTGGCAGGTCAGATATGTTTCTTCTGAATTATTTGCATAGAAGTTGCATCAGTTTTCCTCATACTTGATACTTTTACTATTTATCTTTTATTCTTTTATCAACTGTCTATATGAATGACCTCAACTGTTTATTATCTAATATGTAATGGATGGAATGGGGAGGATATGGGTGGTGTTGGTGTGATGGAGAGATTTTGTCTATTAGTTTGTGTTTTTTTTTTTAGGTCCCCTCAAGTTGTTTTCTTACGGGTCTTGTCTAATTGTGAATGTATTTTCTTTCCTTTAAGGACCCCTTCCAAAAACAAGATGCTACATATCAAGAGGTTATTCCCAATAAAGAATTTCAAATATGTCGACCATATAAAATCGCCTCTCCATCTACAATTTGCGGGCCATGTGTTAGCAAGATAGCATTAGTTCCGTCAGATGGTTCAGTGGAAGATACATGATTCACTACCACAGTACAGAGGGGAGTGGTGGAGGAGGGGGGGAATTGATACAGCATATTTTCCATGGCAATACTGTTTTGATACACAGACGCCACATATCCATCTATTAGTATACATGGGTTGTTCGTTTTGTCTGCTTGACAATCCCATTTTGCAGCAATACAATTCAATCTTCAATTGTATCTTTTTAGATAAAACAGATGTTGACAAAGTTTTCTTTTGGGAAAATAGGTAATAAATTGTAATATATCACAAAATGATGCAATATGATGAAAATCGCAATAATATTGTATTGTGACATAAGTATCATGGTGATACAGTGTCATGAGGCTCTGGTGATTCCAGCCCCTACACACAACGTGGCATTCCCATCTAGCAATATGTATGTGTAATTATTTAGTAACGAGTGTGGTGCGACATATTTTAATGTATTTAAGCATGAATCTCCACTAACAATCAATTAGGTTGTAAGTTAGAACTCCAAAAGAGATGAAGCACCCGGCTCCAGGTGAACATAGAAACTAACTATAGCTTTAAGGATGAGCGGGGCGTCCACCAAAGAGGCTAACAGCGTGTTAAGCAGCTCCTACGCCAGTGAAAAAGAGAACTAAACAGGGAAGAGAAAGCAGAACCACCTCCGAAAGATCAGACATGACATTAAACAAACAAATGTCTATTTTTAGGACGTGTTTCAGCATCTGATGTAAATTACCTTCGCGAGACTGGCTGTAAACAGCACACATTCAAACAATTCGCCCATTCTCTGCAGGAACTCATCCACGTACGGCCTCTTCAGCACATACACCTGGAACACAGACAGACCATCAGTAAGCAGTCCCACCCACAGGGCTATTTCAATGTTTTTTATTAGTCTTTGCATTTGTGTCATCAACTTATTGTTTCCGGTCCGTTGGCTGCCAGTGGCCAGTTCCTGAAACAAGTAATCAAGAACAGGCCGTGCCGGTGTTAACCAGCCTATCCTGGATTACTTGAACCAGGCAGAGGCCCAAAGACGACTGCTTGCCAGCACATGGGGTCCCAGGAATCACATTTCTGAGTTAATTACATTTCCACATGTCCACTAGTGAGAAGCTGAACACACGCTCCAACACAGTGTGCAGTATTTTTCACAGAGGCAGTAATATGTACTGCATCCCTTATATATGGCATTTTAAATGAACTGGGCTGAAATGACTCATTTTCATGCTGATGTTTCCTGTTCAACATCTGGCCAGCAGAGGGCTCCGTGTGCCCGGCGAAACAAAACCTGGCTGATCAGTTCCAAGACCCACCCCTTTTCAGCTCAGCAACCGCTGCTAACACATCAGCATACTGTACATACACAAGCACGGTCCCCTACACACACACACACGCACACACACACACACACACACTAGTTTACCTGGTGTGTGGTCCCCTCTATCTCCACAGGCACGATGAAGTCTGCATTACTTATAGGCTGAAGGGAGAACACAGGGGGAGATGGTTGGCATGCTCATTCACATGGCTGCGCTGTGTGCATTCACATGGCATTACATAACGACTCAACACTCCACACAGCTGCCATAAATCACAGTGAAGAGCCTACACAAACAGCATGTCAGTCACTCGATGTTCCTCAAGCACATGAGATGGTTTCAGTGAAGAAACTCTAATTCAGATTAATAAAGAATCCCAGCAGAACCAGACCAATACACTACTGCTACAAGCATATATGTTTCTTCTAATAAATCAGAAGATGCTTTCACTCAAACTGCACGGTACGAAAACTATCAAAACAAAGCACTGACATGAAGAAAAATACACTTATGTGGTGTCAAGTGAATGATTTCTTTGCTTTGGTACCTTAAATGAGCTGTGCACCAGGGTCTCATCCAGGTCTATGACCACACATATCTTCCCCTGGTCCTGGGCCTCTATCTCAGGCAGGAGGCTAGGTTCACATTGCTGAGGAGACACACAAAGAATTTTAATTAATTTTAATTGTACCGTCCCACACACACCTACCTGTCTACAACGTGCCTTGTGCTGTGTTGAAACCTCAGCAGCATGATTAGTCCTGATAGTACAGTGATTAATGTGAAAAAAAGACCTTGGCTGTTTAATGTTACCTCTGGGAAATTAGATAAGACTCAGTTTGAGAACTGCATGTATGTGTGGGGAAGAAGGATTGAGCCTCATTATTTACTGTAACAGCTTCTATGTTGGATAACTTTAGGATTAGCATATTTATGTCATTCATTAGATCTTCCAAAAGCACCTCTACAGGCATTCACCGGCAGGGAGAACACATTAACTTGATATAATCGCATTTTTACATGTCCAGTTTAGTTTACCTTTTTTATTAATTGTGGTTCTTTCTAGGCCCTTTATGACCACACTCCATCTGAAATTAATCATTAATATATTACATAACATAAAACGAAAATCCGCTGAGGAAGGAAAGTTAAGATAGAGAACGCTTACTATACCCGAGCAACAGCACGTTTTTAACCCCAACTAAACAATGCAACATAACCCGTTCAGTGCCAACGTGAAATAAGGGTTTCATTTAACCAGCGCCTACACTTGCTGCTTCCTGTTTGCTTCTGATGCTGGAGGACGCTCCTCAATGTGAACCAACATGGCATCCCATTTAGATGCCTCTTCCACGGTCCGGAAGCTGTAATCAGGCTGACAGTGTTAAGCGGCGAGGCCAGGCGTGTGCAGCAGGCGCTCAAAGCTTTATTTTTTCTCCACCTCAGCAGTTCCTGGGCACACAATGCCCGATTCTCTGCTCGCCGTCTGCCTAAAGGATTGGTCGTCGCTCTGTCGTTCTTATCTTCCTTAGAGGATCAAGTGTGAACATCAAAGTGATTCCATATCCGCAGACAGTTGCGGTTAGCTTTCAACATGTTAAGAGCAGGTGCAGTGGTGGATTTAGCGCGCAGTTGTAAAAAAAAAAATACACTTGAAGACAATAATAAGCACATTTTTACAACACATGTTAAGTTTATTGCTACAGATGGCCAAACTATTCAAGCACCTCCTCTTTTATGGTGAGCAGTGTGTGTGTGTGTGTGTGTGTGTGACAAGGAAGTGAAATCTTAAATAAACAAGAATAAAGGCAGAACTGAACTGACGGATTTCAAAATTGTATTTTCGCTGGTGTGAAACATTGCTGGAATAAAAAATAATGTTACCTTGACAACTGTCCCATTTTCCTGGGACTCCAGCAAGGCCTGCTGGGAAGGTGTTGGTGGTGGTGGTGGTGGTTTGGGGCCATCCTGAGCTTGGAGGCAACAGAAGAGCGCTTTGAAGATGTTACAACTCCGAGGCTGTTTCAGGGCAGAGCGGCTCACCTGGCCTGTTAAGCACAGAGAAAGAGACTTTCATGAGCAAACCAAGTAAAACTGCATGTTGTCAACATGGAAATGTTAAGTGGGACCTTGAATCACGCGTCCAAAATACGTAACCTTGTTTGTTTTTCCATGCACAAACAGATGGGGAGGGGAGTTTTAAAATCAATCACTTAAATTCTGTGGAATTAGTCATGAGCGACTTGTAAAGGCACCCTCCATCCTGTGCCGTCCTACAGGGACGGACACATGAAATGTGTTTTTATTGCGACTGCCTCTGCTGGAAATGGCTGGTACGTGTTATATAATCACAGAGGGCGGGAAAACCCACACTTTCAGCACTACCGTCAACAGAAAACACAGACAGAAAACCTTCCAACAATTTTAAACTCCAAGACCTTTCAGGGCTGTCTGAAGCTGGCGAGGACCGACAGACAGTCAGACAGTCGGTCAGTGAGCCAGACCTGCAGTCACACCTCGGTGCCCGGTCCAGGTCTTTGATCACTTAGCATAACCACGAGTGTCCCAGCCCCATACAAGGCTTGTAGTGAAAGAAAGAGAGAAAAACATTCTTGCAAGTCCCCTCTAGTGTGTTTCATCATGTGAGGACTTGCAGATTTAAAGCCATCTTTACAGAGCCGTCATAGTAAACACACTCAGTCTCTACTAGAAGAAGAAGTGGTGATAAACAGTCAAAGGTGGAGAGGGAAAGAGATTTCTTTTTAATAATCTACAGTTTCCATGCTGACACTCGCTGCTGTGAAGACATAATGCAGACCCACCAATGGCCATGTTACACAACATCATGTTTAAGAGACAAAGGAGCTTGATTTGGTAATGCCTCTGATGCCCTTTATTAATCCTGCACACCATCTACCCCCTGCACATATCAAGATATCCCTTCAATATAACCCACATGATTAATGTGACTCCTGACAGCCAATCAGTGTTAAGCAGACCTATTGATTTCCCACAGGAAAGCAGTGCTGAGTATGTATGACATAACAGTTGCATTATAAGCATGTCAAAGGGTGGACAGATAACAGCAGATTAATCCTACAGAGATATATTAATGATTTTAATACACTCAATTTAATTAATTGAACAAAATATGAAAAGGCCAAAAATACAGAGGCAATGCTTTTCTAAAGCAGTACCTGCAATCATGCAATATGCACGACATCTGCAACCAAGTAGTGAGCCAGAATCAATGAGAGGTGCCTGTTTCTAGCCGGAGGAAAGGGTGCAAACAACCAAATCTTAGAAACGGCGCTACGATGGGCGTGTGCAGAGGGGTGTGTTTGTGCATTCCGCTGTCAACACCGCGGGACCTGGTATGTATTTCTATAAAGTCGCGCGTTAATCAGCAGCCACCCCCCCCCCCCCCCCCCCCTTTACAGCCATCAGGATTATGATTTAATACAGAAACGGTGTCTAGTAAAATGCAAATAGGAACAGTATAGCAGTCTTTAATGCTACTGCCGCGCACTGATCTGTGACATCCCCCCCCCACACACACACCACCTAAAATATGAACACAACACCACATCCTAGTTTATAAATGAACCCAGCAGCTGGGTCTCACTGTACTATAATGCTGCCTGTGGTGACAGACGAGCTCCTCATGCTGGACCTGGTAGTAGTAGGATATGGGATGGTGCCAGACAAGCTGGAACCTGATCGACATAAAAATACACAGCAGCTTGGTTTTTTTTTCTCTTTTTTAAAGAGAACTGGCTATTATCACCAGCAGCAGCAGCACCAGAAGATCTCAACCATAATCCATAATCACAACACCACATGTTTGGAGGAGACAGAGATTTACACACAAAAAGAGATCAAAACAGGATCAACAGTAGCTAAGCTGTGGATGGCAAACCCAGGACACAAGGGAGGCTGGGACCTTATAGAGCCAATAGTATAAGGGCAACTTAGCTGTGGTATAGCTACATAATAACCCTGATGGATGGATAATATTCAGTCTTATGTTTTTTTATTCTAACAGTAGCACTTAAAGATCTGCAAGTGGAGAAAAAACAGCTTCTGGGCAAAATAGTATAGGTAAATGTGCACTTTGGGATTGTTTTAGACTCGATGCCTATGTATTTTATACTGCTTAACGATCTAAAAATGATGCATTTGTGTGATGAATGTGAAATTAAAAAGGGGCATTGCCGCGCTCAAGCTGCGCTCAACTGTCAAATGGGCGACTACAGGCTGTCTTCACACACCGACCATTATTCAGAGAATACGCTAATAATATCGCACCGCATGAAGCAAATGGAATAATAATGCAAAGTGCACGCAGCACAGGCCGTCTCACCTGTTTTCGGTGACACTTGAACGTCTTCTTTCTGCACTTGGGTGATAACAGAACTTTCCATCTGACAATCACGGAGCCCTCAAAATCCTCAAATCCTGTCCCCGAGCACTGACGGGCATCCCTCATTGGGTTTTATTGGCAAACTGACTCAATTATTCACCGAGGTAACTTGACATCCGCCTCAGTAACAACCCTCGACGGGAGAAGGATTTGTCTTGTTCCTGGGTCTCTTTATTTCCCCGCCGCTTCTTCTTCTTCTTTTCTTCTTTCGGAGGTCCGCCGCCTGGGGAGGGAGCAAGGCACTTGGATATGTTTTCGGAGGCTATTTGAGACCCTGCCAGCTCCGTCGTATCGGGTTTACTACTACTATTACGGGGAATATCGGCGAGCAGCCCCCCTCTACCCGTCGCTGCGAAGTCTTCACTCTTGCACCAACAACATGGAGAATCCAGGCGAGAGAAGGAAAACAACCGAGGAAATGGGGCAAGGGATGGCGGTTTCAAGCCCCCCCTTACTACAGATAAACAACACCGCCCGGAAGGCCCTAAATAGCGACGAAAAACACCGAGAATCGACTTATTCTGTCTGTTCCGATACAATAAAACGGATTCTCGTGTGCAGTTTGATGTAAAATATGAGTTTTGTTGTTGTCCGGGGCTTTGTTTTTCTACGGTTGGGACTCCGCGGGTGCCTTGAAACCGTGTCTGCGCCCTGATTGGACGCCCGGGACGGGGGGCGTGGCCAATACATTCCTCTTGTCCAGCTCGCGCCGCACCGAACACATTCCAGCGCTGCTCAAAAAATGAGATCACATTTGTAAAATATTTAAAAAGTCATGTTAATTTCATAACCACGTTGACATAAAGATGAAGACAGGCAGCGTAGTGTATATTATTTATCTTAAATTGTTATTTTTGAGGCAAATAGGCTACCTTTGTTTTCTGTATTTGTTTAAATGTTATTTTCTACAAATTGCATTTTTTGACTGTTATTCAACTTTAATAAATGTTTTAGGGAGACATATCATTAATTAATGCTGGCCAAAATAACCATCTCAAACAAGACCTGTAGACTACTTAAGCTTAATCGTTGCCTTTAATGTTTAATTCTTGGATTAGGCTATTGTCTGGAAATTGCACATTTAAGTTTCACATTACATACATGTTCGTAAACAAGCATCCAATTCGTTTTACCGCGTAATATCGCGATATTACAACCTCCTGCTTAATACGGGAACCAAAAACAGTGTTAGGGCTAAATAACGAGCTTTTCAATGATATATTTAGTAAAAACACTAAACATAGTGTGCATGTGATGCATGTAACAGCTAGCAGATGTTTCCATGTGTTTTGAATAATTTGCTGGACCCCCTAAGTCTGCTCTGACTCCCCCCCCCAACAGAAGAGTGTTGGTGTCCATGTCCATGTCCATGCAGAACTACATGGTACTGACCCAGGCTCCTTTCGGTTTCTCTCTACTTCCTGTTACTGACCCAATAATAAAATGAAACTTAGCTAAAAACCGCTGGGGGACTTTTCTCTGGGAACAACAAGTTACAGTCTCAAACATTACATGATGGTTACTTTGTTGATTGTGTAATTATTTAGGTCTAAATCCAGTCATTAATTAGAAAAAAATGCACCAACAGTTGCTGTTTCTATTGTTTTTAATTAAAATAAGTTGCAGTCAGCTGCAGACAAATTCTATATATTTTAAAATAATTTTTCCCTGTGCTGAGAGTAAAACTAAATTTTACTTTCTTTTTTACCTCGTTCGAATATCAATCATAGTGATCCCCATTGCTGTAATGCACGGGGAGCGACTAACATGTGGAGATAAGCAACAGCAGATCTGTGCTATTTTTACATCAAACACATATATGAACACGAGCTGCATACATCTGTGAAACTGGATGAAACAGAAAGAAACAATGAAAGAAAACTTGTTAATAAAGAAATAACTACACAGTTGAAATAGTCCCTCTGCCCATTACACTGCAAGCTCAGCCAGTGCCCACAGCGGCCACAATGCAAGACATAAACAAGAACGGCTCTGCTGTTAGCATTCCTGGTGTCGGACATTTTAGGGCAGCACTGACAGATCTGTGTTAAAAAAAACAACATAGAAAATAAGTATGGACTGCACAGCTGGAAAATGTCATGCGGTTTAAGGCTGATGCCACTGTTAACTAAATCAACTTGGAATTCATTATCGTTGCCTGATCCCCGGCGTGCCTTGCCCTCTTCTTCTAGAAAAGTTGCATTCCTCTGTGAAGAAGAGCAAAGGCCCTGAGCTGAGTGTTAAAGGTGCTGCAGTGGACATGCAGACATCAGGCCACATGCATCTTCCATCCGATAACACAACAAAAAAGGAGAAAAACAGCATGGTGGAAGGAGAAATAAATCATATGCGGCACATTTCAAACAGAAACAGAAATGTATGATGATCACAGGGTGCAACAAAAAGAAATGAAATGCAAACAAATGGGATTATCTTGAAATAATCCCAACATAAATAACTGTATTTCAATGTTGTGGTTTATTGTGTTTGTCCAGTGGGACGGTTTGTTTACAATTTTTATAATTGCAACACCATAAATCAGTCAGTTTTGCAGTTCAAGTCACTGTAATAAAACAACATGGGGCTGTCTGCTATAACAAATGCATCCAAAGTATCTTTTTCCAAAAATAAATCAGCGACTTGAATCGGCTACATGCCGCTACAACACTGTTTAAATAGCTTAGATCATATGTATCTGAATCAATTAAAACTACACCGCTGAGGACAAATGAGAAATTGTCCATCAAATTATATTCAATAGCTCAAATCTGTGGTGATGTTGACATTAAAGGCAAAAGATAAAATTCACCTCTCACACACACACACACACACACACACACACACACTCACACTCAGGCGTTGTGGTTCTATTTCTACATTTCCCACATGGGAATCAACAGCGTCTACTTACAGCCTCATGCACTCTGCCATGCATTAGCTACATCCAATCATGTTGATGATAAACTAGCTGTTGAAATGTGCTTGCAGCATTTGAGACTCATGTAGGGCTGGGACTGTAGGGTCTACCATCATGTGATTTGCTGGAAGAGCGCAGCCTCCCTCTCCCTCCCCTCCCCTCCCCTCCCCTCCCACCTTGCAGGCCTGCCCCTGAGTGGCCTCTGCTAGGCTATGTTTCCAGGAAAGGGGCCTACTGGACAGGCTGTGAGGCCTCGGCAGGGAGACATTGGCTCATTGAGAAAAACAAAAACAGAGAGGGGCGGTGGGAAGACTCTCCCCTCTTACATAACTCTGCCTCCATGACCGAAAAAAAAAAAAAACTTCCCCGCCACAATGCAAAGAAAAACCTGTTCGTCCGCCTCTCCTCGGCCTGCAAACGCCGAAGCACTTCAGGACTGGAATTCGAAAGCAGCAGTGCTTGCTTTCTGTTACACAATAGATGCAACTCTTCAGACATACCCCACCACAGGCATGCCAAACACATCTGAATGTACAGGAATAACTCAACTCATTGGATTTGATTGGATTTGATACAATAAGGCTGTCCCTGTGCAGCCCATGGTCTTAAGAGAACTGTGCAGCCGGAACAACACATTAAGCGTGATGTAACAAACTGTGTCATTTAATGTGTTGTGTTATGCTGTTCAGACAGTTACTGTAGCTGAGGAGGGGCTTTGGGGGCCTGCACTGCCTCCTTGTGGCCAAAAGACCAACTCCATCAAGTCTCAAAGAGCTTTGAATTCAATTTCCTAACAAAAGAAAAAAAGGTTCTTACAAGGCATTAAAAAGTCTTCATTTTACTTTACAAAACAGTTAGTTTTCATGTCCAGGTCGCCTTAATTATTTTTGAGTGTGTGTGCATTTTAGGCCTATAGTTTAGGCCTTAATTTTATTAATTATAACATTAGGAATTATATTTGTACATACTGCTTGAAGGTACTGAAATGTTATGGTATGTTATGTCAATTTTGACCCCTCTCCAAAAAGTTTCTATATCAGAAATTTGGTTTTCTTTCAAACTAATTTTCCCAAAAAGTACCGTGGATGGTTCCCAACAACGCTCCTCACAAGTTAAACCAATAATCAGTTCATGTTTTTGGTCAATTTTATAGCATTTGAAGAAAAAAACAATTGGTAAAGGAGCTTTTTTTTTAAAGTATAAAAAAAGAGAGAAAAAAGTTTGGAAAAGTGACTAAAATGTAAACAGATGTTTAATACAGTGACATCTGAATGTCAGTGAATTGGGGGGAAAAGCCACAAAAGGGTCGACCATAACCATGGTAGAAGGTTTTTCAATTTAAAATCTTGACTCAGAAAAAAGATTATTTCCGGGTCGGGGGTTTAGTGCATGTACAGGTCCGGAGCATGGACGTGTAGTCCAGGCCTGTGTGTAATGAGTGTAATAACAACAGAGTGTAAATTGTAAGGGGTTAGGCTTTTTCCCCCCTTGCGAGATGAATAAAATCCACATTATTATTATTATTCGTGTCTGCTGTCCCTTGTTTGCTCGTTAGTGTGTGTTTTAAGTCTCGTTGCTGTGTTGGTCTGTTGTGGGCTCGTGGTTTCTGTCATGTTCTGGTTTGTCTTTCCCTCCGTGGATTTATTCCTCTCACTTTTTGGTCTGGTTTTCTGCCTGCCCACCTCTGGACATCTCTTATTGTATCGTTTTTGTTTTCATGAAATCATCACGCTCCCCTTTACCTTCGCCGTCTCTGCATTTGAGTCCAACTCGTCTCTGAGCTGGACAGTCTCGGTGTGATTATGAAACTAGGTATGTTATGTTGCTACGTAGTCTTAAAATGTTTCAAACCCTGCAAAAACCATGCAATAAGGTTTTGTATTGTGTTGTAAAATGAGATTTATTTGGTTGATTGCATTATTTTTAAATCATATTTTTAGAGAATTTGCATAATTTAAATTGTTATCAACTACATCCTACTCCTTCCGTTGAGAAAGACATTAAAGCGGGCCAGAAAAAGTTGTCCCCGTGCTTTTGCTTTACATCCCAAAGTAGTTTTATTAAGTAATTATTAGGTTTATAGTTAAAGGGTAACTCTCGTTTTTTCAACCTGGACCTTATTTTTTATATATTTTTGTGTGTGAGATGTCTCACTCTGTAGCTAAAAGAAGTGAGATGTCTCACTCTAAAACAGAGACCTAAACACACAGGGTGAAAACAGGATCTGCAGCAATGTACAGAACAAAAATATGATGTTTTTTGAAAATGAAACCATGGAAACCTATTCTGGTACAACCTCAAAATACATTTATAAACCTGAAATGAGCATAATGTGGGCACTGTAAGAAGACTAAATGTGCTGGAAGAAAAAAAAGGTCATTAGATATTGTCACAGCTGCACCTTTGAAACAAATGTCCTTGTTTGGTTCAGGAGTCGGACTCTGGCTGCTGCTCGATCAGGATGGAGGTGTCGTTCCCTCTGCTGGAGGTCGGATCCAGGCAGGAAACTCCCAGAGCTATCAGACACAACCACACCTGCAGAGCACACACACACACACACACACACACACACACACACACACAATCAGGCCATCGAGACAAAGGACACACATTCAGTAGACTACAAGATTAGGGCTGAGCAATTATTAGTGATTAGCTGCTGGAATATTGTACATTTCACAGATTGTTTACAGAAATGATCTATTTTCAGTGTAATTTGTAGATGCTGCTATTGAACTGAGGTACATCAGACATTTACTGATATGAATTCATTGGAATTGGTGTTTCGCAAGAGTGTTTAATGCTCCATGATTATTAAAAGAAAAACACTTTCTGCTGGCAATTCATATCTATGTTCTCATCCTGACATAAGCATATTGAGCAGTTTGATGGTGTCTCTTGTTATAATGCTGCATGAAATGTTTTATCTGATACACAGTGAATATTGATCATTAGCTAAACTTTATAAAAGAAATCAAACTGTTACTGCAATACAGAGAGATAGGTAGATTTTTTACCCTATATGAGATGCAGTGTTCATATGGTGAGCTATGCTGCTGTGGGATTTCTTTTCCTTTATAACTGTATTTACAGAATTAAAGTTACAAAAGGAGTAGTTCAGCATGCACACACAGGCTACAATAGTACATTTAACCCTTTTATAACCCTTCACTTTAGAGACCCTCTCGTGTCCCTCGGGTCAAACTGACCCGTGACTTATTTGGGGTTTTAGAAACAATTCTGAAATTTACTTCATAATCTATTAACAAATATGGTCTTGCAATGCAATCAGTCTCTACTAGCACCAAATTAAAAATGGAAGTGGGATTCGTTTTTTGTCATAAGGTTATAATTCATGTTAAAAATTCAATATGGAAACAAAATAAGTGGTCATATCCAGAATCATTTCTGAATTAAGTCAGGGATACATGTTTATCATAGAAAATAATATAAGGCAGTTAATATTCAGGTAGACAAAATGTAGCTTGTACCATTTTTCTTCTTGTAAAAATTTGAAATGGGTCAATTTGACCCATATACCATACAAGGGTTCAAGTATAAATTAATAAACCAAAAGTAAATAAAATATTAAAGAAGTTATACGTTGATACAACAACAATGCTCATTCACAAGATAAGATCTTGTGAATGAGCATTGACCAGGTAGCATTCTCTGGTTCTACCTTCTGACATTATTGACTATGCTGCCTGATAGCCGGAGATTAGGTAGCTGGAAAACAGTGGAACAAGCTAGATATTAATGTTACCATGTTACATACCAAATATCCCACAAATGACAGGTATGCTATGTAGAGGAACGCTGCCAGCACATACAGCCACACACTGTTGAGTTCCGTCACATAGACCACGACAAAGTACATGTTTATGGCACACACGATCAAGATCACCAGTCCTCCTCCGATCTTGAACACTCTGCAGGAAAAAAGAGAAAGAGAAAGAGAAAGAGTGTGTTTTCAGGAAATATAATCATCATTGGTCTTTGTGACTTTATGCTTTATGAGGTAGATGAACTTACAATCCGTTGGCAAACTCATTCATGAGAGATGGTAAACTGGTGAAAGTGAGGATGGGAATCAGGGCGAATGGCAACTGGGAAAGAAGATATACATATATACACATAAACACATTAGAATACTAAAATGTGTACCATTTCATGAGTAGTCAGCAATAAACAGGTATTTTAAACAGATATTTTTCTCACTGTACACAGGAATATTAACGCCACAGTGTGTAGTATCTGTCTCTTCTGTGATGGCTTACCAACCCATAACTCTCCTCCACGCAATTGCTAGTAGCCAAGGAGGACACAGAGGATTAAAAAAACTATGATGGACTCTTCAGAAGGGGTAATTATATTCGCTTGATTTTACACATGTTACAAAAATACATTGTGCACCTACCCCACCCCTCCCCCATGCAGTTGCTAGTAGCCAATGAGGACACGGAAGATTATAAAAGCATGAAGGACTCTTCAGAAGAGGTTATAATCTTCATTTAAGTTTCTGCGCGGGAGAGTCGCCGCCACAATCTTCTAAACACAGTCATACTGAGAAATACAAAGACTTGTGTGGAGCTGAAAGTCTTAATTAGTTTTGTTTCAACTCATTTTGCAAAGGCTTAAATGTAATTGACATTTATTAATATCAAAAAGTTACGCGCTAAAGCTTTAAGGCACATTGCTTTCGCTAAAGTACAAAAGTTCAAAACACTTTATTATTGTGACATTATTAAAAACAAGAAAAAGATGTATTAGACTATGAGATTAAAGAGATAGTTAGGATTTTTTAAAGTGGGGTTGTGTGAGCTACTTCTCCATGATTGATGGTGGTTTTTCCAACGTTGCCTTCCAGGCAGCTATCCCTAACCTTAAAACTAAACATAACCATTGCCGCGCTGCCTGAGAGGAAATGTTGGGGGCAAAAAAACACCAAACCCCCTTCTGCATGGTCAGTGTGTTAGCTACAGTAGATGGTGGTGGCACGCCCCCCAGGGTGGAGGAGCAGGTAGGAGTACCGACACAGCATCTATTAACTAGCTAACACACCAACAATGGAGAAGGCGCTCACACAACCCTACTTTAAAATCCCAACCATTCCTTTTAAATTGGCTATTTTAACAAGTTCCAGAGTGGAGCTACCTATTGAAACTTAATCCTACTCGCTTGTATAATTTAATCTTATAAATCCTCCTCTTTGTATTGCAGGTTATAAAAATGTATTGTAAAGCACTTCACAGATTAAATGCTGTGAGATCAAATGGTTTTCTAAAAGGGGATATACAAGAAAGATAAAGCAGGCCAATGTGGAGAGAGGTGTCAGCGGACCAGGGTAAATTCTGGATCGGATCCGTTATGCTTGTTGACGTAGTTAGATTTAGGCATGAGGAGTGGGGATTGGCAAGGGTTAGGGTAAGAACACCAGCCAATCAGAGGCAGGATAATGGGGTATTCACATCAAAAAGAGCAATCGGGCGACTCCCTGCAGGGTGGTGTGGGGGGGGATGTCAATTAACGGCCCATTTGTGTGATGTCCTGATGTGTTCTTTAACCCCCAATATAGCACAAGTAGACTTCATATTTCACAAATATAGGTTTTCCGTTTGATCCTTTATAGGTTTCGATGTTTCCAATTGCACTTGAAGGCAGCTTCGTTTCACGGGAGAGAGAGAAAATGAAAAGAGACGAGCGAGACGTGGCGAGTGCTTTGCTGTTGCAGGAAACATTCAGCTATTACACAAACTCCCGGGCAGTTCAGAGCTTCTGCTTTGGTGTTTTAAAACGTTCTTGTGGCAGCAATAGAGGCAGTGATGTTTCCTGTTTCCTGTAACACATCTCACACCGGCGAGTCTGAAAGCTGGCCGATGGCCATCTTTATGCAAGTGAATCTTTCTAACTAACCTTTGAGGATCTGAAATGAAGACAGATTCAGCAGCTGCACAGCTGTTTGTCACTTATAATGTTTGCAAGGAACACGTTTCGGTGAACTTTTTTCGTAAAATTTCGAAATTCTCGAGCAGCTAGACCCACGAGACACGTTGGTCCAATCAGCTGCCGGTCAGGGGTGTGGAGCATCAACCATGGGTGTATTACGACGCAACAGCATGCTTCATGAGTCTGCACTAAAGCTCAACACGTCTAGCGGATTTCCCCCCCCACTGCCTGACCTGCATGCTCTGCAGCACGTTGAGGAAGTCGTTCATGCCCGTCAGGTGCTGCACGTCCTGGAAGATGGCCACCAGCAGGGTGGGGGTGATGGCCATGGAGCGGGTCAACAACACCCGAGCAAAACGCGACCAGCGCAGGTTTAAGAAACCCTGAGGGTCAGAAAACACAGAGTCTGTGACATTTACAGGAGAACGGCACTTGTTTGTGAGAGCAAAGCATTTAATGTACCATTACCTCACTTAAATTAATAAAGCCTGATTCCACATAGACGTTTTTGAGGACACAACTTAATCTGACTGATAGGTGATTGTGATAAAGGAACAGGGCCGTCATTTCCACTTATTTCGCTACAGGTGAGGGTTTTTGTGCACAGCTGGTTCTCCCTCCTCCACTGACCTCCATGACAAACTGGCCGGAGTACGTTCCAGTCATCGTGGAGCTCTGACCAGCTGCGAGGATCCCCACGGCCCAGATGTAAAGCGCTGCAGGGCCAAAGAAACAGCCGAGCACCACTCCCTGCAAACAGAGAGGACGGTCAACAGGGTGGTAGCGTTACATTCCCCAGACAACAAGTAAGGCCGCACGCTGCTTCAATGAAACAGGAGAGGGATGAAATGACTATGTGTAATAAAAGGTGTCATTCATCATGAAAAAAAAACCTTTTATACTTCTCTACAATAGCTAGGTCTCCATCCACACGTTTTTTATCCGAATTAAGTAACACTGAATAAAAAATGCCTTCTGGAAACAGTAAAATTCAATGGAATTTCATGAATATCGACTTAAAGGAAATAGGATCGGTCTCATAGTATTTTATCTTGATTGATACTCGGCACACTGATGGAAACGCCGGATAAATAATTAAATACGATTCAATTTCAGGTCATTTTATGGTTGCAACCTGCTACAGAACAAAGAAGAAGAAGTTTGAGTTCATTTCGCCCAGTATTTCCTGGCCATTGCTGGAGCCCGTGAGTCTGAAAACTAGCTTTGTTCGAGATGAGCTGTGCCTCGCCTGTAAAGTGGACGAGAGCAGGCGGCAGCAGCCGGGGGCGGGGACAGAAACCTGCGGTCAAATCAGATAGTATACAGCCCATTCTAGCAGGAAGTCACACTCGGTCTACACATGAAATGCAGCATCTCCAACAACACAGAGCTGCCTGTGGACGCCTGTCTGGAAATAATGTCGGGAAAAAACTACACAACACACTACAAAGATGGGGACAAATAATATCTATCTATAAAAGAATATCCTTGAGTTGTTGTGACTTTGTGTGTTTGTAACCAGCATATTGTGTGTGCTATGCATGAGCCTGGGAGCATTTTACTAATGCGCTGTTTAAATAACAAGGAAATGCTGCGCTATTGACTTTAGATCAGGTTTTGCTTGGTCAATGGCAGGATCACTTGCTGCTGCCTCAAGATAGCAATGTGCCCAGGAGGCACCTGAACACACCTCACTGTAAGACCAGCACGCCTTTGGGCGAGAAGATGGGTGAAGGTGCATTTGCGATTTAAACCACGTGGGCCCGGTACGGTCTTAAAATAGCAAAGGCACTTGCACTGGGCTCTTTGGATGCTTTTATATAGACCTTAGTGGTCCCCTAATACTGTATCTGAAGCCTCTTTTATATAGACCTTAGTGGTCCCCTAATACTGTATCTGAAGTCTCTTTTATATAGACCTTAGTGATCCCTAATACTGTATCTGAAGTCTCTTTTATATAGACCTTAGTGGTCCCCTAATACTGTATCTGAAGTCTCTTTTATATAGACCTTAGTGGTCCCTAATACTGTATCTGAAGTCTCTTTTATATAGACCTTAGTGGTCCCCTAATACTGTATATAAAGTCTCTTTTATATAAACCTTAGTGGTCCCCTAATACTGTATCTGAATTCCAGCCACTAGAGTCAGTCCCACAATGAGCTTTCCTTAGTATTTGCCATTTCTGGGTCTGTAGCTTTCGAGGAGGAGGGGGGGGGGGGGGGGCAAGGTGGAGCATGGGGGTGTGGTCCTGACCAACTGTCACTTTGCCTGTTTGAAAGCTATGATGTCTCACTCTCATGGGTGGGGCAAATTCTCAGGGTGGGCGAAGCAGAGAAAGGGGAGTTAACCTTTCCCCTTGTGACCTCGTAAGGAGCAAGATTCGAGATCAGCCCATCTGAGCTTTCATTTTCTCAAAGGCAGAGCAGGATACCCAGGGTTCGGTTTACACCTATCACCATTTCTATCCACTGGGGGGGCCATAGGCAGGCTGGGGGAACTCACGTTAACAAAGTAAAAAGTTAAATGTTATGCCATAGGACCTTTAATAGCAGGAACGACCCTTTAAATGTATTAAATTGATATCGCCCAATTAACAAAACTTGCTCTGTACATGTAGAAGCAACAGTAAAGGACACTTTCAACTTACCCCTTTATAGAGGTTCACCTCCAGAGTTTGATTGTTCAGCGGGAATAGGTCTAAATGAGGACTTCCTGTTTGATTGCAGACGCTGTACTGGAATGAAAAAAAACAACATCTGTAGCACAGCAGTCAAAGAAAAGAGAGATTTTTTTTCACTCGTTTCACTCGTGTTACTCACCACCTCTTGGTTGGTGCGCCCGTAGAAAGCCTCGGCGAACACAGCCACCACAAACACGTTGATGAGGAAGGAGACAAACAGCGCCACGGTCGACTCGATGAAGAAATATTTGTTGGCCTCTTTCACTTCTTCCTTGTTCGAGCGATCCACTTCTCGAGACTGACGAGGACACATTTGGACACATAAGGATTTGCTGATATGTGACGCCTCATACAGTTGATTAAAAAGAAAAGGGGAATGCTTTAAATTAGGGCTGCACGATATCCCTTTCAACAAATAAAAAGGTATTTAATGTCTTCAGTTCTGCCTTTCTGCTGCTTTCAGTAGTCTGCTTAAATACAACAAATTACTTAATTAAAATAATTTCCAACACTAATTTGTTGAACACATTGGACACTCAATTCAACATAAAATACACCCCTAAAAAGACAATTACAGTTACAGGGTTTTTCCTGTAAAGAGGAATTTTTGGAGCCCCCCCCTTAGAGGTTTCACCCAGACCCAAAAGAAAATCACCAGCACCAAAATGATAAGAATTAAGAGAAAAAAATAGCGATTCTAAACCTCTCTGAATGTGTTTGAGAGCAAATCACCGGACAATATGAGCGCTAATTTCAGTCTTACCGTCCAGATTCTGGCTGTCCCAGACTCTCCCGGTCATTTAAATATATGTACTTTATTGTTTTGTTAATTGGGGTTTCATTTACACAAGTATGATATACATTATTGTTTGTCAAATTGTCAGAAATACCAGGAAAATGAAGAGATTTCTGTCACATATGGTAACACAGACTCATTGTGTTTACTGAACGCGGTCCGTCACATTTTAGAGTACAGTTTTCTACTGATATTTTCTATCAACTTACACAAAAAGAGTGTCTGGCGCGATGACGGTTAAAAAAAAACTGACATATAGTGCAGCCCTAGTACACGTATCCAGCAGCAGGTCGCACCTTGACGAGCGCAGAGTGGAGGTAAATGTTGTGCGGCATGATGACGGCTCCCACGATGCCGACAGCCTGAGTCAGCTGAACCGGGCCGCAGCCCTCGCAGTACGGCACGAACATCCCCTTCAGCAGCTGGCCCTGGTCTGGACTCACTGTCACATACTGTCACAGAGAAAAGAGGGCACGAGGACAAGTTCATCATACGCAAAGGAGAAGGAATCAAGAAGGAATCAGTCCAGATTTAGAAAATGCTTCATTTAAATATATTTTTTGCGCCTTCTAATTCTTTTCTGCCTTTATTTTCTGACAGGACAGCAGCTAAGTGAGAGAGGGGGGAGGCATGCAAGAAACCGCCACAGGTCGGATTCAAACCCTGGACCTCTGCGTCGAGGCATAAACCTCGATGTACACGTGCGCCTGCTCTACCACTGAACCAACCGGGCCACACATTGCGTATTTAAAGGGGAATTCAACTTATTCAAACTGGAAAAGTATTAAGGGAAATTTCAGTTTCAAGCCGTGTCCATGGTTTCACTGTTTTGCAAAACTACTGACAATTCCCTCAGCCTCATCTTTACTTTGAGTTTGGTGCTAATTAGCAAATGTGTGCTAAACATGCTAAACTAAGAGGGTAAACATGGTGAACAGGACTCATTGAGCTGAACGCACCAGGATGTAGCACAGCCTCCCAGAGCTGCTAGAACGCCTGCAGAGCCGTTGCTTTTTTCTGGACTTGCTTTTTTTTTTTTTTTATGTAATTTTCCTATTTCAACTTCCTGAGGACAAATTCGTAGCCACAACCCTGGAGGGGTAATGACATCAGATATATTTGCTGGTTGTTTTTTGTGTGAAATTTAGGTGCCATGACATGCCGTGTTTTGCCACTTGTGGTTATTTTCTCCATCAGGTTTTTAAAGTACATGATTGGCCACGTTGTGGGAGTGTAAATAAGGTCGTTTTACTGTCCGTCATAGTGTGTCTTGTTCAGTACTGTTGACCCGCTTGGGACTGTTAAGTTAAGATTATATTAACTCTTGTGTTAACCTCCCGGGTCAAAAAGTGACCCAAAAATTGTCCTTTTGTCCCTTTTTTCACTAACACCACCTTCCTACCACTACTTTTTGGAATTCATGGTTAATAACCCTCATGTATATAGAATTATACATTATATTTGAGTTAAGAAAGCAGAAATTATGAATTATTTTGACTAATAGTTAAAATCAAAGAAACGTACAGATGAGTTTAGTCAGGAATGAAAGTGATCAACTGTATTTGCAAAGAGCGTTGTATGGAATCCAATCCATTTTTCGTGGTAATTTGGTTAAAAAGAAACCCATATTTCAGATATAGACATTTTTTAAAGGGGTCAAATTTGACCTGAGGACAACAGGAGGGTTAAGTTGTATCAAGATGACTAACAGACTGAAACACATACTGTAGTTAGGGTGGAGGAGATATGTAAATGTTTGTACCTCATAGCCAAAGGTGATGGCCATGATGGTGATGAGCAAACCAAAGAAAGCTTCCAGCTTCCTGAGGCCTGCGGAGACAGAAATAAGGAGGTTTTATTTCTCTATTGTTGTGGTAGCGAGATGTTCCACTGTGAGAGTCCCACCTACCGTATTTGTCCAAGAAGAGAAAGACAAACGTGTCAATGATGGTGATGAGGACGCCACCCCACAAAGGGATCCTACACACACACACACACACACACAAACACACAGGAAATAATCAATGCAAAAAAGCCATTTTTAAAGGTCCCATATTCTTTTCATTTTCAAGTTCACACTTGTATTTTGGGTTTGTACTAGAACACGTTTACATGCTTTAATGGTCAAAAAACATTTAATTTTTCTCACACTGTCTGAAAATACCTGTATTCAACCTCTGTCATAAACGCTCCCTTTAAACACACAGGAAAAGGACTTTTAACCAATATTTGAGATGTGTAAAACACTATTTGACTGAAATGGTTAATAGAAAAAATCCCAGAAATAATTAATTTAAAAAAGACTAAAATGTTTGAATTTTGCACAAAACTAAGACTAAATTAAAAATAGGTGACAAAATTAACACATAACCCTTGTGTTGTCTTCCTGTTAAAATTGAAAGTCAACATTTTTGTTGACGCTTTTCACCAATGTTTTTAACTTTTTCTTACTTTTTTGTCCCTTTTTTTCACACTTTTGATGCTTTTTTTCAAGTTTGTCACTTTCTTTTGACGTTTTCAACACTACGTCACACTAAGTCATTAACTTTAGTTTTACAGTTATTTGGGGAATTTATGGTCAATAAATAAAAATGTTTGAGTTAGAAAAGCAGAAATTAGGAATTATTGAGAGTAAAATTAAAGGAATGGATGTTGATGATAATCACAGACTGGAATATGTCAACTTTTACTCAATACTATTTCAAAAACACTTCAAATTCTTTCTCCAAATGCAAAAAAAGTTGAGTTTTGATACTTTATCTAGCACCTTGACCTGCTTTAAAATGAAAAGAGACATGGAAGTCTCACTTTTTACAGTGTGGGTAATGGATGTTGTGTGTGTTGACCACCTGCCGGAGGAGAGCAGGCTGAAGGCGATGGCACAGCCGATGACCTCCTGCATGTCGGAGCCGATGATGGCCAGCTCCACCATCAACCACAGGATGATCCGAGGCACCTGGACAGACCAAAGGACACAGGCTAGCGCCATGAGATGTGAAGTTCCCTTTCAAGTAACAGAATGGCTTCCACTTTCTGGACTTTTTTTAAATTATGTTTTAGTCCATTTTTTAAAACAATTTCTTGGTCACTTCTTCCAGTGTTTTTGATGTTTTTTTGCCACCTTTTCAGATTTTTTTGGGTCACTTTTTCAGTGTTGGAAAAAAAGAATGTTTTTGTTGCTTTTTTGTAGTTTTTTTTCATCATTTGTCACTTTTTCAACGTTCTTTTCTGATATAGGAAGGTTTTGTAAACTGGTCAAATTTGACCCAAGGACAAAACAAGGGTTAAAAAAACACGGTGGATCTTCAGAAGAATTATCTTCACTCAAGTGGGAAAGTCACCGGATTAGCTTTGTGGCAACTTTTGACAATGGCTTTTTCTTTTTTTACCTTTGTTTATCCATGTAAGTTGATTGAGAACAACTGATCTGCTGGGGTTAAGGGCCTTGCTTCTTCACTTTCCCCACCCAGATTTTATCCTGCCGGTCTGGGGATTATATTTGCATTTTATGCGTTGGATGTCCTCTGGGTTGTGGTTTTTATACTAGCCATTACAGGTTTCTACCACACCCTCACATGTATAGAGAACATCTAGTGTAGGTAATACACTATGGACAATGGAGAAGTAGCCTATACAACCCAACTTAAAAAGGGATCTATCCCTTTAAGGATCTATCCCTCTTAAATGTGTCCAGCAGAAACACAGTGATTAGGCTCCAGAGAACAAAAGGGTGCTCACATGATTTTTTTTTTTTTTTAACCATGTGGTTAACAGTTCCACTTCAGCTATTAAGGAAGAGAGATTTTGTGCACAATAATTCATTAAGTCACTCTGGATATAACTGTGAATTTAAACACCTTTTCTTAGTTTTACCATGATGGGTTCACCTTTGGTTTTATAGATAGAACAGACAGAATGTTTTGATCATATAATCCAAGGATTACAGCTAACAACACAGCTCAAACCTGGTTATGCAATGAGGCAGTTACAGTAAACCAGGATTACTTCTGCTTACAGCCTTTCAGTTTCAGCAGCTCTGCATTGCAGCGAGTATTGATGAAGTCAACCACTCATAGGGCTGCACCATGTATTGTCTTTTTTAGAAACTGGCGCAAGAATAAACACATCATGAAATATTATCGCTGTAGAAGACTTCACTTTAAAATGTAACCGTCATTCTTTTTGTAGTGGTACCTGTCACTGCCCAATGTGAGTCGAGGGCTGATGTGAGACCCGCAATCGTCACTTTGCAACAAGTAGCATAAAAGATGCTAACGAGAGACTTTTGAAATGTCAATACAGTAAAAATTGACTTAATTTAACAAGTTGGTTCAATGCTGGCTACAAGTTAGCATCAAACACAACAAAGGCTATCAGTTGAATGGCATTTTGAGCTAACGTTAGCAATCAAATAACCATAGATAACTACAACATTTTTGAAATGACTGCTAGTTTAGCTACAAGCTAGCACAAACACAACAAAAGCTGTCACTTGAATGCCGTGTTGAGCTAGCGTTAGCAATCAAACAACGACAGATAGCTACAACATTTATGAAATGACTTCTAGCTTAGCTACAAGCTAGCACAAACACAACAAAGGCTGTCAGTGGAATTGCATTTTGAGCTAACGTCAGCACTCAAACAATCATAGCTAGATAGCTAAAACTTTTTTGAACCGATTTACCACTTTTCTGTTATTGTTGTAATAAGAAAACTTTATTATTTCATGGATTTCACAAATTTCAGTATGACACGTCATGCGGTAAACCGTATACATTTGAGCATGCGCCTCTCAAATCTGCACTCAACTCACATCGGGCAGTGACAGAGCCTTTCATGTTTAATAAAAGAATGTTAGAAATGATTTCCTTATCTTTTAAATTTATCAAGCAATATTTTTACAGAATACTGAAATCGGCAGAAAGGCAGAACTGAGTACACTTTAATATCGGTTTATTTATCTCAAGTTATATAATTAGCGCAATATTCAACCTAATGTTGCATCTGGTTTAGTTTACTCATATCATGCAGCGTTATGGAAACAGAGAACACTGAGTGTTAGGAGGCTGAGATAACGGCAGTCTCACCGTGTGGTACTGGCGGTTGCAGACTTCGGCCAGGTGCATCCCCGTGACGACGCCGAGTCGTGCCGCCAGCCGCTGCAGCAGCAGGCCGATGATGGTGGCGGCCAGCAGCACCCAGAGGAGCTAGCAGGACCAGAACACAGTCAGGCATCGTCATCTGGCAATCAGCCGCCTTCATCCATCAACACTCAGAGTTTGTAATTTGTAAGCTTTATAGTGGGTTTTAATATAAAGTAATGTTACAGCCTTCGTTTCAAATTGTATTCATTGTTTTTTTCATAATTATTGACTTTTTAGGCTTTCAGTATTTTACGTTTTGACTGTATAATTGTTGTAATTTTGCTAAATGTTTTAATTTTGCTATGTGAAGCACTTTGGGCTAAATGTTTGTATGAAATCTGCTATATAAATTAAGTGCAGTTGAGATGTTATTCAAATCTGTACTTAGGTGTTTACAAAGGAACTTCTCTTTTTTCTGAGAGTATGTCCACACTAAATATGTACAAAATCAATGTACATTTGTAAATGTATATTTTTCTTTCCGATAAAGCCTCCGTCTAGACTAAAACCCCAAAACAGAATTTTTCCAAAATGATTTTCAGAGTGCAAAAATCTAAAAACGTTTTAATGTGTGCGTGGAAAACAATGCCGCAACTTTCTCGGTGAGGGTGGATGTCTGTGTGGCACCAAGTAAAGAAGGACTTTCTGGCGCCTCAAACCTTCCCTGTGATCCTTCATTTTAAAGATTTAAAGAATGTTTTTTGGGGGGGCTTTTCCCTTTATTTGACAGTGGACTGGGTGAACTAGAGGTCGTCTCTGATCATTTATATTAAATGGAAATATAACCAAATACACAGAAGTGTCACAACGCCGACATCTGTTTAGACATTTTTGCTCAGCTTCCTGTTTTCCAGTCAGGTTCACCTGTGATTCCCCACCCGGCCTACAGCTGATCCAGACTAACCAATATGGACAACAAAATCCATCATCATCAGGCTGTTTCTAATCAACCAACACAACAGTGTCAGTTATTGCAGCCCCAGCATTACCTTGAAGCCAGCTTTAGCACCAGACTGCAGGTCAGACTCGATGTTACCTGGGTCCAGGTAGGCGATGCTCATCAGAAAGCCGGGGCCGGTGAAGGCCCACAGCTTACGGAGACTGAACGCCCCCTACAGGAGATACAAATACAAGCTGTTCAAAAAAGTCTGCACAACAGCTTTAGTGCGCAACCTTTTGATATTAAGGAACGTCCGTTACATTTAAGCCGTTGCCAAATGAGTTGCTACAATGCTAATTAAGCCTTTCTGCTCCATACAACTCTCTCTGGATTTCTCAGTATGACTTAGTTCAGAAGATTGTCATCCAGCAACTTTCCTTAATTTTTAATTAAGATTATAACCTCTTCTGAAGGGTTCATCAGGCTTTTTTAATCCTCCGTGTCCTCCTTGGCTACTAGCAACTGCATGGGGAGGTGCACGATGTAGTCTTGGATCATGTGGACGCGCCGACAGTTTTGTTGTTATTACATAAAATTCCTCATGGGACAGAAACTTCCTCAGGTGTATTTGATGGCAGAGACCCCGACCGTTGGTAAGAGATCATGTGATATGCGAAAAATATACATACCTTGGAATACTATTCAGGCATAGGTGTACATAATAATGCGTTTCACATTGGGCATTTACTGTAAGATGACAAAATAATGACTTCATTGTTCCACTTTACAATGGATGTAGTTTCAAACTAACAGACCCAAGCAGGTGTGGCTCTCGTTAGTACAATTCAAATTCCTGATGAAATGTTGGTTGCTTTATTTGCAGTATTAAAGTATTTTTATGGAGCATTTGTCCTGCACCAGCAACTACATGGAGGTGCATAAAATCGTCTTTTTTGAACAAATACAAGCTGTAACACAAACAACTTCACATATGCTGCACGCTGATGGTTCTCCAGCTAACTAAAAAAACCATCAGCGGTCTATAAAGGAAATTGGCACTAGTTTGAATACAGGTTTTACCATGGATTCCTGGATTACCTGGCTGTCCTCCTCAGGAACAGGGACCCTCTGTTCAAAGTAAGTACTAGAAACTGGTTCATGATTCTGTTTCTGGACAAAGACAGAGGACACTCTGTGTGTGTGTGTGGTCTGGATCAGTGCCTTCTCTCGGTCCACGTCACCGGCTGAAATACGACAGAAAACACGTTTCAATGACAAAAACTAATCCTCATCGATCCACATCACACACACACTGCAGTAAACACAAACACACAACCCCAGAGTGCACACACTCCTGACACTTTGCTAACAGATAAATACACATTTTTACAAGTCTGTTTATCCAGGGTTTGTAGACTCTATTCCTTTTATCTATGAAGTCCCTTTTTAAAACCTATGTATAATCAAAGGTATTCTCTTTATTGACGCTTGCAATTATTTTATATTGTTTTAAATGTAGCCAATTTTGCACAATGTGATCAAACTTGTTGTTTTTATCACGGTTTGTCCCACTAGCTTGTAAATCACATTGTAAGTTGGTTTTGAAACAATCTGTGTAAATAAAGTTTATTTTTATTAAAACGACAGGGACAATGTTACTGTAAACACCTTGTTTTTATGCTCTAATTGGATACAAAAATTATAGAAATTATGTGTTAGGAAAAGAAAACCCGCTGTCTGAGATGTCAGATAGACAAAACGGACAGACTGAAAGACAGACAGATGGAAGGACAGACAGATACTGTAGATAGATAGATAGATAGATAGATAGATAGATAGATAGATAGATAGATACAGTGGGGTTCAAAAGATTTTTTCAAATACAAAAAAAAATTTGTATTAATGTGCATAAAGAATTCAAGAAAAGATGGAATTATCTCCAAAAGGCATCACATGACAGATTAGATATTTATATAATATGTCACAAAAAATCTGATGTTTTATTATAAATGAAAGTAGCCGACAATATAACAGACCACAAGTCAAACTGAAATGACGAGACCATTAAACAAACAACTGTTCCTTTACACTTTCTAAAATGGGAGGAGTTTTCTGCATCGAGTACTTTTACTACTTTTATTTAAGATTATTTTTTCCAGTATTTTATGCCTTTATTTTCCATAGGACAGATGAAGAAATGAAAGGGGAGAGAGAAGGGGAATAACATGCACCAAAGGGCCACAGGTTGGATTCAAACCTGCGGCCACTGCATCGAGGAGTAAATTATAATATTATATTATAAATTATATGTGCGCCTACTCTACCATCTGAACTAACCCGGCCACTACTTTCACTACTTTAATTACATTTTCCTGATAATACTTACATACTTTTTCTTAAGTGACTGTCCAATGCAGGACTTTTACTTGCAACAGAGTATTTTAACAGTGTGGTAATAGTAATTTTACTCAAGTAAAGGATCTGAACACTTCTTCCACCACTGTTGGTAAGATAAGGAGATTATTCTAATTGAAGGGAGAAAGAATGATGCTTCAGCGTCATCTCTCTCGACACACAACAAAAACCACACAAACGTCCTCACCCTGTCCTCCAGTTGGTCCTGGCTCCTGCTCTGTGGGAACACTGGGAGGCAGGGAGGAGATGTGGATGTTCTCAGGAGGGGGGGCTCTGACTGGAAACAAACAGGTCATTATACGGAGATTATAACTCACTTTACCTGATCACAATGCACACAAAACAAAATCATCACACAGAGACAGCCATGAGAAAAAAGATGCAAATATAATCTTCATTTTATCGTTATTGTGAAGGATGATTTATGGTTCTGCGCAGGCTGGAGGTGTGTGTGTGTGTGTGTGTGTGGGTGTGTGCGTGCGTGTGGTAGACACTTTTGTTAGTAATCACACACACAGGTCCGAAATACACACACAGTACAGGACCTATTCATGCACAAATGGAGAGATGTCAGAGTGAGTGGGCTGCCAGCTGGACCAGCGCCCTGAGCAGTGGGGGGGGGGGTACGGTGCCTTGCTCAAGAGCACCTGGCAGTGCCCAGGAGGTGAACTGGCATCTCTCCAGCTACAGATCCACACTCCGTACTTTGGTCCATACGGGGACTACAGACTGAAATACAGCCACCCCGGCATTATCTAATCAGTTGAGTCGACATTTTTGAAGCAAGAAGAAATGTGCAATTAAATAAGTTGTAGCCGACTGGTATGGAGATGATGTGTGCACCGTGGGTAATCTAGCCCCACTTCAGGAAACCGAAATACACATCACAGCAAAACTGGGACTTCCTCTGAGAACTTTATAGGCCTGGTATATTATACCACAGGAAATGAGGAATTAAACATACTGAGGTCAATATAACCTTTGTTACACTATAAACCCGTTTTAAAATGTTGGAAATGTATCAGGAGACGTGAGGTGATGTGTCAACATTCGATAAGAAGAATATAAACTGTGGTGGACAAAGTATACTTTTACAAGTATAGCTTAAAATACACTGGTTGGTGTCTCAGAGCTTTAACCTTCATGTTGTCCTCATGTTGTCCTATATCAATGTTCTTTTTAATTCCCCAAAATAACATGTTTCTTTGCCTTTCTCTACTTTCATTCATTTTGGGGCGTCTTATTCAATTTTATAGCATTGTTAAACAAATGGAAGTGTTTTTGAAATAGTATTGAGTAAAAGTTGACATATTCCAGTCTGTGAGTATCATCAACATGCATTCCTTTAATTTTAGTCTCAATTTAGCACTAATTTCTTCTTTTCTAGCTCAAACATTAGGTATAATGTCCTAAAAATTTGGTTTATTGACCATAAATTACAAAAAATAACTGTAAAACTAGAGTTAATAAGTTAGTGTTACATTGTGTTAAACATCAAAAAAAGTGACAACATTCGAAAAAGTGTTGAAAAAAGGGACAAAAAACCCTAAGTTTAAAACATCGATAAAATGCGTCAACAAAAGTGTTGATTTCAATTTTGACGGGAAGACAACACGAGGGTTAAAAGCGCCCATATTGTGCTCATTTTGAGGTTGTATTTTGAGGTTGTACCAGAATAGGTTTCCATAGTTTCATTTTTCAAAAGACACCATATTTCTATTGTACTGCACAGTGTTCCAGCTCCTGTGTCTTGGGGTCTCTGTTTTAGCTCAGACTTCTTCCACTCTCTCGATACTTCCAGCTTCTGAACTGGTTGCAGTTCCACCAGACTTCAGTGCAGAATGAATGGGACTCTATGGAGCTATACCCCCCAAAATCCACTTTTCTCAGGATATCATTTTTTGTCTAGTAATTTCAATGTTGCATTCAAAAGGCGAGGATAAGACAATACACCCTGCTGGGGGTTAGATTGTTGGCTTTCTTGTTCTAAAAAGCCTTTTTAAATCTGAGTGACGTCATGCAAGCTGTATGGATGGAGACACTGCTTCCCGCCTAGCTCTGAGTCTCTTCCTTTGTTCTGTCGAGGCATCGACAACACAGCGGACAGGTTAGGATCTCCCTGTCAATACACACCGTAGAAACGAGGTTTGCTAATGTTTTGAAGGCCACGCCCAAATATTCACTCAGACATTCTGGCTCCGCTTCGGATGCCGTCAAACGGGATTTCCGGTCTTAATCAGTCCTTCGCTGACCTATCAGCATTCATTAGCAGAATGCTAAAGTGTTATGGGCAACGACGACTCAACCGGTAACAAATCCAAAGTACATAAGCACTCGTTCATTCAACTTTCGACCTATAATCTATGTTAAACTTGCAAAAACAACAATAAAATCTGAAATTTCTCAACAGCAATCAGGCAAAAGAGACAAATTTAGCCGTCTAGCTCCATAGAGTCCTACTCATTTAGCCGTCTAGCTCCATAGACTCCCATTCATTTAGCCGTCTAGCTCCATAGACTCCCATTCATTTAGCCGTCTAGCTCCATAGACTTCCATTCATTTGGCCTTCTAGCTCCATAGACTCCCATTCATTTAGCCGTCTAGTTCCATAGACTCCCATTGATTTGGCACTGGACCGCGATCCAGTGATCTGGACACAGACACACAATAACACCCGAAATCCCAGAAAAAGGGATTTTTTTTCATACAATGGACACTTTAAGAGCTCACAAATAAATCTTACATCTGACAAATGACCGGCAACTTATGTTGTGGAGTAAAAAGTACAATATTTATCTCTGGAATGTAGTAGAGTTGAAATATAAAGTAGCAGAAAATGGAAATACTCAAGTAAAGTACCTCCAAGCAATTGTGTCAAATCCTTCCCATTTAATATTTATGCTCCACTACATTTAGTTGACAGCTGTAGTTACTTTACAGATTAAGATTTTACATAGGCCTACAACATTAATAGTTTCTTCATGTAAAATATGAATCTCAAATAAGAATTAATTCATTTTAGAGTAAGAAGCATAAGGAATATAGTGGAGTAGAAGAAGAAAAAGTACCATATGGAACAAGTAGGCCTTAAGGTATCCTAAATATGTACTTAAGTAAAGTAGTTAGGTAACTGTAGGCTACTTAGTTCCATTCCAGCACCTGATGGCACGAGACATGAATTGAAAGTGACCCACCTGACCGCAGAAATGACATAATTTTCTTCTTTTTCTTCTTGTTCTGTGCCATGAAACGTGTCTTTAAACTCTGTGAAAACTTCTAAACCATCAGAGGAAAGCAGCAGCTACGTTCCAGGGAAAGGTTTTGGTTGTCCCAGTTCCCAGAGGTGTTTATGGAGAGCAGAAGCGGGAACATCCGGCCGGCAGGTTGGACATCGCCCCTCCGACTCAGGTGTTGTCTCACCGGACAGGGGAGGAAGGAGGAGGGGGAGGAAGGGAGGAAGGAGGAGGGGGAGGAAGGGAGGAAGGAG
>NC_048413.1:1285694-1293245 GCF_013103735.1 Etheostoma cragini | reverse complement strand
GAGGGGGAGGAAGGGAGGAAGGGGATAAAATCGAACGTGACAAAGTCAACGGCGAATAGCCAGTTCCAGATGAACCCGATGTCCTCAATCATGAATCAAGAGGAAACGAGACTGCAAAGATACATATTTCAAAATAAAACCGAAATAAGGCAGCTGCTATTTTTTTTAATTTCTTTATAAAACTGAATCCTCTCTTTCATTTTAGTTGAGTTATATAATCTGGTAAAGTATAGCCTACGTGTTCTGTTCCTTTTTATTTTCTTTTAAAACAAAGGTCTTAGAACATAGCGCAACGGTTGTTTCCGGCTACAGATTTCAAAATAAAACCTACATTGAGCCATAATCAATCGATGATAAAAAGTCAGTTGCGGCCATCTTTTAGAGTTAGCTTGTTCCTCTCAACCCATAACCCACCCTACAGATATTTAAAAAAAAATTGTTTGGATGTGTCAATTCTAAATTATCAAAATAGTTATTTATTACAAATATAAAAAAAAAATGTTTTTGTTTCAAAATTCAAAATATTGAGCCATACAATGCAAGAATCATGAATTCATATACTAATACATTAATATATTTTGATGTGTATATATTTACATACAGTGTATATATATACTGTAAATATAAAATTAAAATAAAAAAAAATGAATAACACATGGTAAGTACATGAATTCATGATTCCAGTAAAATATAAAATACATATCCTAGATATTTATTTTTACTCGTAAAATGTAATATAATTGAATGCAATATAGCCTACATCTCAATTTGTTTTAATGCATAATCTATATACATATTTGGCACACTTTCTTATTTGTATTGTTGACTGTAATTTTCTTATTGTTGTTGTTTTGTAGGGAGACAATTTTAAGATCTGTCCAGGGACAACGGATGAAAAATAGCAAATAGATATTCATGCAAAAAAATACCCAGATAAAGAATAAAACCCCTTGGAGGACATGTAAGGGGGTCTATCTAACCCTCCAGCAGCAGACAGGTGAGGGGGGGGGGGGGGGGGGGGGGGGGGTCTTGGGCCCTGCAGAGTGAGACCTGCTTCCATACTGATGGAGGGCTGACCAGAGCAGGAGCAGCCACTGGGTGGAGACAAACACTGACTCAACGGCTTTGTTTGTCCTGACACATTTCAGTTCCACATTATTGTCAGGGTTGGAAATAAATAGACCCGCAATCCAAATCCAGGACCCGTTTCCTCCTCTGACTCTGACCTGACCTGGATGCTAAGGCCTTTTTCACAGCAGACATTTTAATTTAGTAAAAAAAGGAAAAGTGTCCCAGGAGGCCAGCATGTAGTCTGTCTGTCTGTCTGTGTCTCTCTCTCTCTCTGTCTCTCTCTGTTTCTCACCCCCAACCGGTTGAGGCAGACTCTTTATGAAAGACCTGGGAGATAAATAACACCCCAGAGTCCGGTCTAGACCTGGTCTTTATGGAAAGACCTGGGAGATAAATAACACCCCAGAGTCCGGTCTAGACCTGCTCTTCTTTAATAACTCCTCCATCTGAGTTTTGAGAGATTTTCCCAAGGATGTTACCTCATCTGCGCCTTCACAGTAACTCTAAAATACAATGTAGTATTTAGATACTTGAGTACAATTACTAATACCACGCTGTAAAAGTACTCTTTTACAAAAAAGTCCTGCATTAAAAATGTAAGTAAAAGTAGGTAAGTATCATCAGGATAATGTACTTATTGACTTATTAAAAGTACTCAATGCAGAACAACCCTCACATGTTAGAAAGTTCAAAGGATCCAAACAGCTGTGGTTTTATCGGTCCAATCATTTCACTTGTAGTCCGTTATATTGTCGGCTAGTTTAATTTATAATAAAACATCAGATTTGATAAACTACATGGGTTTTATGGGCGAAGATCTTAATCTGTAAAGTACCTAAGATGTCAGATTATGGAAGTGGAGTAAAAAGTCCAATATGTCTCTCTGAAATGTAGCAGAGTAGGAGTAGAAAGTGGCATTAAAAGAAAAGACTCAAGTACAAGTACCTCAACATTTATACTCAAGTACAGTACTTAAGTAAATGTACTTAGTTACATTCCACACCTGACTATAACTTCATGGGTTCTGCACTGTATCAGTGTTGTTCTTTTCCCAAACTTCAGTTTTGTTTCATAGTACTATACACTGTATAATACACAGTATATACAAAAATACTAATTCATGCCTTTGGTCCTCTGAATTGACCAGTTGTAGTGGCTAGTTTAATTCTAATAGAACATCAGATGTGATAAACTACATGTGTTTTGTGTACAACTGTGTGATTTGTAAGTAACCAAAGCTGTCGGATGAATATAGAGGAGTACAAAGTACAAGATTTCTCTCTAAAATGTAGCAAAGTGGCATTAAAAAAGAAAAGACTCAAGTAAAGTACAAGTACCTTTGTACATTTGTACTTAAGTAGAGTATTTGAGTACTGAGTTACATTCCACCGCTGCATTGTACCCAATGTTCACTCTAAGAAATATCTGTTTAATAACAGTTGTATGACTGTATGTTTTCTAACAGAAATTGTCCATAGAAAGTGATTCACAGTTGTATATGTATTTATTTATATTTCAGATTGCATTATGGGTAATTTATCTGTGCTCCAGTGACTTTTGGCACCATGGAGGCAGTTAATCCGACTGCATTTCCACAGTAGGTTCCTGGGTAAGGGAGCGTCAAAAGCCTCAAAAAAGCTTCAAAAGTGGAATAAAAAGCGTCAAAAAGTAAATAAGAAGCGTCAAAATGACTTAATGCAGCAGATTGATCTGAGAGAAGGTAAAATAACATTTGAAATAACAGAAAATGTTCCGAGTTTTGACTTCAGCTGCAATTTTTCCTTCACTTTTTGTTTTTAATTAAAGAGCTGCCAGACTTTTTTTCCTGTTATTTTACAGATTTATTTCTTAGAGTGTGGGAAAGAGATTTGGTCATTTTAAACAAGTTAATAAATGAAATATTGAAATTAAAAGGAGCCATTATAATCCCCTAAAACAACATCAGCCCAGGTCACTACCAGGACCAACCCATGCAGGCTGTTAGCCAGTGTGTATGCCAAACCATGTCATTGACCCTTAACCTGACATGGATCAGACCCCAGACCCCCTTTTGATGAAGTGGAGCCCACTTTGGGAACCCCGTCTCGAAGCTGCTGGTGGAGTAAAGAAGAGACTGAGTGAGACTGAGTAGTAAGAGATCATCTGATCCCCATTTTTAATCCAATAGTTCACTTATTATCAAATCTGATATCAGCACACAGCAGCAACAATCTGTATTTGAGCTGAAACACACTGCCATTTGTCACGTTGACAAAAAGTTGGTGCAATGAAATCAGATGTTTCTAAAGTGTTTATTTTGGCAAGCACCATTCGAAATAGAGCAAATTTGTCATGTGCTTATGTTATGTGATGAATAATAAAATGATATACCCATGCAAAACCCCCTGTGTAATGTACATACCGGTACATATCTTTATTGCAGAAAGGTTAAGTGTCACTGAAATCTTACTGATTTCATTTTTTTCACCTTTTTCTCCATTTTTTTAATTTATTTTTTTACTTGTAAGGACTTATTGTTCAGTTGTGTTTTCCCCCTCATGTCTGTTTCAGTTTTCGGTCTATTTACCAGCATCGGTTGGTTATCTTGTAGAAGTTTTAAGATCATTATACATAGTTGTCTGGAAACGCCTGGCATGTATGGAGTTACATGATTTCCTCTAAAATCAGACATCCGTACAAAATCAAAGTGAGTAGAAAAACCAACCAAAATAAAGAAAAGATACAAATCAAACCAAAGAAGAGAGAACTCAAAGGAAAATGTCTTTTGTGCATCCTGATATTGAACTGGAACAAAAACGTCTCTTCATCTTGGATTAGGTTATAAAGCCTGCTTACACTTTTTTTCTCCTCCAAACATTTCATGTCATGTCTTTTAATGCATCCTTCTTTTCATCCGTTCTTTAATTTTTCAAAGGGAGCATCTGGCTTTCTTTTTGTCGTACGAAATAAAAGGAGAAATCCTCCAGTGTCTGTTGATGCGGCATCGCTCGGCTCCACGCGTGAGTCTGTGGTTTTTAATGTCAGGTCCATGAGTCCGTCCTCTCATTTACATCAGGACACAAAGACGAGGTCTATCCCATCACCTGGTCCGACTCATACAGTGGTGACCCTCATCACCACCTCCCGGTTGGAGGCGGCGCTGATCCGCGGGTCGTTGGGCCGCAGTTGGCTCAGGATGTGCAAGATGGTGTACCCACAGTGGTGGTTCAGGATAGTCCTTAACCTCCTGCTCTGCTGCCCCCCGCTGCTGCTGGCCAGGCCGTGGGGGCTGGCCCGAGAGCCGCGGGCCCCCGTCTTGCTGCTGGAGCTCAGCGGGTCGCCCAGGTCCTTTGACTTCTCATAGTTCAGTACTTTCCACTGCTGGTTGACGGCCTGCCATCGTTTGAAGATCCGATAAACGGACGATCCCTCGTGGATGATGAGACCTGGGCGCGGAGAAGAAGAAAAAGAAGAGTGGAGGACAGGGCATAACCTTTCAGAAATCAGAGCTTACTATCGCCTCAGTTACCCTATGTGGAATTTGCCTTGGTGATAGATACACAAAAAACATATTAAACATGAATTTGTCTATTTGTTCGAGAGTCACTGTCAGTGGGGCCCCGGGGCCTTGTTGATGAGGCTGACTGCAGAGGGGACTGAGAAGACATACTGGGTCCAGGGTGTGAGGGATCGGGGACAATCTAGTTCATATTCAGCTGTTTATTCTTCTGTACATTTGTTTATATATTCTCCCCATCTGCACACAGTGGGGTTCAAAAGTTTGGCCCCCCCCAGGTAAAAATGTGTATTAATGTGCATAAAGAAGCCAAGAAAAAATGGGAAACTCTCCAAAAGGCATCAAATGACAGATTAGACATTTGTATCATTTTCACAAAAAGCTAGATTTTATTTCCATCATTTACACTTTCAAAATAACGGAAAACCAAAAAATGGCGTCTGCAAAAGTTCGGGCACCCTGCAGAGTTAATACCTTGTACTTTTGCAGACGCCATTTTTTTTTTTTCTGTTATTCTGAAAGTGTAAATCTAACTTTTTGTGACATTTTATATGAATGTCTAATCTGTCATTTGATGCCTTTTGGAGATTTTTCCATCTTTTTTTGGCTTCTTTATGCACGGTAATACACATTTTTACCTGGGATGTCCAAACTTTCAAACCCCACTGTATACAAGACGTGTTCATAGGGTACATTACCATTACTACATAAAACTGAATGCGTATCTTTTTCCTGTGTTGCATTCAGCCGCTGGGACAAGAGAATTTCCCCATTCAATCACTGAATTCTGTCTTATCTTATCTTTGCACCAAATGTTTAGCTTAAAAGGCTGCAATCACAACGATAGGTTGCATCTTTCCATCTCGCCGGTGGATGAGAATAGACAGTTGGCGACAATCACGTTGCAGATATGTGATGCCATCTGTTCTCAGTGTTGTCTTACACGGGCAGCTCACAGCTACACAACAACACAAACTCAAACTCTTCTTCTCTGCCACATCAAAAAGGGCTTTTTCAGTGTAGTTGTCCCCATCTGCATATTTAGTTGTGTTTCGGTGTAACTGTGTATGACCTTATCAACCAGCAGAATGCTGACTGAATACATGTTTTTTAGTTTGTCCTTGAATAATGCAACCTATGTTTATTAATATGTTTTTGTGTTGTTGCTGAGCTTCTTGTTGCATAATGCATCCCTGCGTGTTCTGGAAACTGGACTTTCCACTAGGCCCGTCTTTTCATGATATATTCGAATGCATATTGTCTGTACCTGCCGCTGCTAAAGCTATTTATATAATAATACTGCCGTGTGATTTTAGGTGTGCACATCTTGGTGTCCACTTTGTCCTTTACCTATGCAGACGATGTCCATGAAGCCGTACATGCCGTAGCAGATTTGGAAGAGCAGGTCCTGGCGTTGCCACTTGGCGGAGGGGCTGAGGGAGGACCAGATGAGCCAGGAGATGCTGGCGATGAGGAACAGGGAACCCAGAATAATGGCCGCTATCTGCACCTTCTCTATCACCGTCAGAGAAATGGCCTGCCACTGCAGGAGGAGAACAAGGTCTTAGTGGGTGGTGGAAGAAGCAAGGGGGGGGGGGGTATCAACATGGGGGACCATTCTGATACAAAATCCAGGAAACAACAAAGTTGATCATCTAGATACATTCTTCTAGGAAGAATAGTACAAAACTATGAACAGGAAGAGGATGTCTTACTTTCTTTATTGCTTAAAATAGGGGCCCATCACATAGACTTAGAAATACAATAATATCAAATGAATTCAAAACTGTGTGACTGTGTGTGTGTGTGTGTGTGTGTGTGTGTGGGTGTGTGTGTGTGTGGGGGGGAATATTAAAGTGTTCCCAGTGGAAATGAAACCATAGGGAAGAATTACTCAGATTCTTATGTACTTAAGTAAAGTAAAACAATGTAAACATACAATTAGAATTCCTGCATTCAAAATCCTGTCCAGAAAGGGGGGGGGGGGGGGTATTTACCCCACATGCCTTATTCCCTTCTTTCACAACCTCAGCTATACATCTTAAGGATAATTTAAATCAATTTTAACAAATATAAGTTAGTTAGTAAAATTTATTTGTATATCACTTTCCAAGATAATAACAAAAGTGCTTTCCAATAAAATGAAATACAATGAACAAAAGACATTAAAAAAAAGCCTGTTTCAATGAAGTCTTCAACTGCTTTTTAATCCTCTGTTATTTTGTACATGTATCCGGTGTATTCATGTGCACAGGTAGTGAAACCATGAATTCACAACCATAAACTCTTATAAAATAACATTTAGAGTGATTAGGACTAAATATGTGGACATGGGTGTGTTTAGAAAAAAAGAAGACAAATTGTTTTAGTTTGCCAAATTTGTCTCAAAAGCCTTGAAAAGAAAGATAGATTGTTTAGATTTATTTAGTCTTTTTAGTACTGCGTAGTACATTTTTCTGTGAATGGTTTGAAGAATTCTGTTCAACTTAAAGATGACTTGAACTGAAGGATGCTTTAGTTCTATTTTCTTGTTTGAAAATTCTGTTTATTTAAGGATGTCTTGTACGCCAATGTGATTACATGCATTACAAAATAATAAAAACTCAATTCATTCATTCAAATCCAATTATCATTATTATTATTATTATTTTTATTATTACCTCCGACCAAGGAGGTCATGTTTTCATGTTGGTTTGTCTGTCTGTCGGTAGGATTATAAAACTACTACTGGCCTGATTTTCATGGAACTTTTTGGAGTATCCGTCACCTTCCTCCTTCTTTGTGTTGGCGTTCTAACCTCTGGTGGATTTCTGAAGACTCTGGTTACCTGGTCCTCAGATCTCTGCAGGGTAAACCCAGACAGCTAGCTAGACTATCTGTCCAATCTGAGGACTATGGTTACCTGGTCCTCAGGTCTCTGCAGGGTAAATCCAGACAGCTAGCTAGACTATCTGTCCAATCTGAGGGCTATGGTTACCTGGTCC
>NC_048413.1:1275694-1283194 GCF_013103735.1 Etheostoma cragini | reverse complement strand
AAGTGTTTTTCTTTGTGGCTCCACAGATGATCTTCTGTGTGTATGTGTGTGTGTGTGTGTGTGTGTTCCCTTCCTGTTACCTGCAGAGGGTTCTTGGTGCTGATGGCCAGGACCTGGTACTTGAAGTAGCAGAGCTCGCAGCTCCAGGATCCCCTCTCGCTGATCCAGCGGATGAGGCAGGGCTGGTGGGTGCAGCGCACCGAGCCGTCACATCGGCAGGGGCTCAACAGCTCTCCCTGCAGGACAGACACACATGGAAACTCAGCAGCGTCAATTCACCGCACAACAAATAGGATTTCAATATTCGTTATTATTGATATTCAATGCATTCTAGTCTAATTTCCGCTACTGATAAAATATATGGATCTTGTTTCTTTAGGGTCCGGCAAGTAAGAATACAGAGATGCTGCAATAAATACTAAGAAAGTATATGGAAATGATTCTCATTTAGCATTCATACATAATGTACTTATTCAAATGTATTCCATGTATTAATTACAGTATGCACCATGTCTTCTGCTGTGTAAGAGTGTGAAAGACTGCATACGGAGGAGGTTGGGGTGCATGGATGTGTCCTAAAACGCAGGGCTTTGTGGCCAGGGAGAGGCGTTCATGTCCCGGAAGAAGAAAAACACAAGACCTACACCCGGGAAACGGGTGGTCCCGACCAGGAGTAGCCTGCTAAGGGGTAGGCTAGCCTACTGAGGGAACCGGTGTTTTACCCCAAACCGAGACCTCTTTTTAAATCTTGTTCAACTTGTTGTTGTGGTGTCTGAACTTAACTGTCGTCGCCGCAGGACGCTCACCTTTTGTCAGCTAAACTTTTTTTTAAGATTATTATTTTCCCGCATTTAACGGATAGGACAGGTAGGTAAGAAAGGGTAGAGAGAGAGGGAGAAACCTCTATGTTTACCTGCTCTACCCACTGAGCCAACCCGGCCACTTGTCAGCTAAACTTAACAGCAAAGGCAACTGTAAGGGTCTCGGTGCTCTGAACCCGGCTCACAGTCCACTTTTTTAAAAGATTATTTTGGGGCATTTGAGGCCTTTATTTACATGGACAGCTGAAGACAGGGAAGAGAGAGGGGGATGACGTGCAGCAATGGGCCGATGAATGAACCTATTTTATCCCAAAGCAAGGATGGCTGGAATTAAATGTAAATAGTGTTTTATTCCAGCCATAAAAAGGTCAGACCACTCTCCCGTCAGCTAAAATAAAAATGACAACACCTTGCTCTTTTTCGGACCATCTCTAGTCTTTCTAAGAATTTCAGTAACAGGTCAGTGTCTCTTCAGCACCACACCAGCACCTGACGTCTGTTGGCGAACTCGCCCCATTACGGATGACCACATTCAGGCTGTCAACACCAATTCTGTCAGATGGCTTTGAATGGAACAGCATGGCTTTCCACGCGTTCTTATTTCACTTAATCCTTGTGTTGTCTTCACTTTCGGGAACCTCTCGCATCCCTTGGGTCAAATTAACCTGCCACAAATTTTACTTCATAATCTATTAACCAATACTGTCTTTATCTCAATTTCAAACAATTGAGATAACATACTATATGTTTAGGGAATGCAGTCAGTCTCTACTAGAACACAATTAAAAATGGAAGTGTGATTAGTTTTTTTAATAAGGTTATAAATCATGATACAAATCCACTATGGGGGTGCCTGGATAGCTCAGTTGGTAAAGAGGGTGCATGCAGCATGTCTTTCTCCGCTTTCATTTCTTCAGCTATCTTGTAGCCTTGTAAGGCCTAAAAATGCCCCCAAAATAATCTTTAAAAAAAAAAATCCAATGTGGAAAAAACATGAGCGGTCATATCCAGAATCATTTTCTGAATTGAGTCATGAGTACATGTTTGTCATAGAAAATAAGGTAAGGCCATTGATTTTCAGGGAGGAAAAATGTATTTTTCTTCTTGTAAAAATGGGAACTCGGAAATTTGACCTGAATACCAGAGGGTTAATGAAGGGCAAAAAACTACAACCAAACCAATGCTCACAACTAAATGAAAGCTTTCAAAAAAACATAGACATAGATCATTGGTTGATCCCAGCCTGATGGGGGGCCCAGCTGACAAAGAGGCACGTAGACATTAGTCTACAACGTTCAACTTCTGGGAAATGGTCCGATGTCACTCTTTTGGGGCGGGTGTCCGTTACCTTTCACTTTCTTTGTTGTGGCATTCTAAACTCTGGTGGATTTCTGAGGACTATGGTTACCTGGTCCTCAGATCTCTGCAGGGTAAATCCAGACAGCTAGCTAGACTATCTGTCCAATCTGAGGACTATGGTTACCTGGTCCTCAGATCTCTGCACCCGAGATGATTGTGATTGGTTTAATGAAATGCCGATAAACCAGAGCAAAGTTTTCTCCCATCCCAGAATGCCGTGTGGCATCAACAGCAGCAGGAAGCCTGATTCATATAACCTCTGAGTGAACTCATAAGTAACGTACGTCTTTCAGACATCAAACAAGCATATTGACCGACAAGTACAGGAGGAGGGACAGTTCCCCTCAGTGGTGTTGAATTCAAAGACTGTGATTTTAAAAAAGCATTAATGCTTTATAAACTGGACTAAAGTACAAAACATGGACAAAATGTCTTGATAGACAAGCACATCTAAAGTAATAAGTGATGTGTGAATCAACGCTAATTTGCTCATCAAAATCTTTCATTTGCCAATAATAACTCTATTACTATATTAATAGTAACTTGATACCAGTTCAAATCAATCCAGATTTGATGCACCGGAGGACTGCGTTGATACAAATAACACTTCATTTTTCCTGTCTGCCTGCACTCTGTCCATCCCCCATCTGGCTCGTTTGACCTTCCCACTTATATTAAAAGACTTCAAGTGTCCCACTGCATAAAAGATTGGGCTTTGGCAGATGAGCCACATGCTACTCATAAACTTTAAAATAACTTGCCTGCTGACATTATAAAGATAACTACGGAGAAGGTCAGAAGTATATGAGAAACTAAATAAAAACCATATGAGAGCAAATATTTCTTAAATGTCAAGCTGTCGTTGAACAGTGCGTGTATGTTGTGAGGAAATGTTTTCGGGCTTGTGTGAGGACGGTAATGTCACGATCAACTAGAACCAAATAAAAACAAAGACCTTTAAAGGCTGGGACTGTGACTTTAAACCATCAATGCAAACAGAAGCTGTTTGAGCAGAAAATATGATAATTCTGTCCAGATGTATGTCTCATCTGAAATGAAAATCAAGAGCAGCGTTTTCTGGAGCCGCTCCATTAATGATGAATAAGACAGACCGTATTTTAGAAAGGAATTTCTCCGCACACGCGTCTAATTATCAATATCAAGTAATACCAGGTATCTAAATGTGAAAGCTCATGTTATTTACATTCTCATATCTCTCATGTCTCAGTGTCTCGAGGAATTCATCCCAAAAGAACTCGGACTCTGATGTCTCTGATATTGAACGTCCTGCTCCCAGATCACAGCATGTACATGTAGTTTTGGGAAACCAAAGTGAAGGTGTGAAAGATGTTTTTGATCTACTTAAGTCCAATAATAACCAAAGATATGATTGCTATAAAAACTTCTCCACAAAAAGCTGCAGGAAATGAAACTTTGTTTTGAGCTTCATGCAGTAAAAAATGTTGTGCAAATGAGGTCAATGTGAAAAAAATGAGAAAACATATACTCATAATAAGATGAAAGTGTATTTATTTTGACGTAATTTTTAAAATAAGAAAAAGGTTTGACAGTAATACTTTAATACTGAATATCATGCGGGACAAATAAAGAAGCTATGAACTTGAACTACATCAAATTGATTAAATACAACTGCAATTAACTAACGGACCCACACACACACACACACACACAAACACACACTTATGTAATATGATTTTTTGTTATTTACAGGGTCTCCCATTTGAGAGTCATTTCCACACCTGAATGCAATGCACAGGGCTCAAAAACACAGAGCAAGAGATGAAGGGTCAAAATCTGGACTAGTCTGTTCTAGTCTAGTCTATATCAACGTTCCCCTTCCAGGATTGCTCAGGTGCCACCGGAAATCCTGCCTGATTTCACTCTTCTTGGCAGGATGTTTGTTACCTTCCTCTTTCTTTGTGTTGGCGTTCCATCTCAGGGGGATTTCTGAGGACTCTGGTTACCTGGTCCTCAGATCTCTGCAGGGTAAATCCAGACAGCTAGCTAGACTATCTGTCCAATCTGAGGACTATGGTTACCTGGTCCTCAGGTCTCTGCAGGGTAAATCCAGACAGCTAGCTAGACTATCTGTCCAATCTGAGTTTTCTGTTGCACGACTAAAACTACTATTATACGTACACCCGTTCCACCAAAACTAGTTCCTTCCTGAGACCATTTAGCAGCGGGACCATGGCTCTGTCCGGCGCTTAGTGTCGCCCAAGATGATTGTGATTGGTTTAAAGAAATGCCGATAAAGCAGAGTTTCATATTATTCATATTATTATTACATAACAAAACTACTTATTGAGCACCAACAAATCCACTGTCTTTTGAATTAAAAGCACTAAAATTCAGCAATAATGTTGACTTTAAAACTGCACAAATGATGTATAAAATAAATAATCATCAGCTATCGAACAGTTTCCAAGGGATGTTTCAATTAAGAGAGAGCAAACATCTCTTAAGAGGAACATTTGTTCTTAAAAAGAAAATAATAATAACAAATAATGCTAAATATCACAGCATCACAACCAGAGGAGATACTTTATGGAACAGCTGCAGTGAAGAGATGAAATCATGTACAACAATGAGCAATTTCAAGAGATTATTTCAAATGAACATATTAAAGGAAAAACCAAAAGCATTTGAAGCGATAGTATTGTATAAGGACTGTATGGTTTATTGGTTATCCATATAGTCTAGTATGGATGTGTTATCATTTGATCTGCTGTAGATAGATGGTAAAGAAAGAAGAAGACAGGGAAGAAAAACTGTGTGGATGCATCTGTGTCTATGATGTGTCATTATGAAGCATAAGATTATGTATTTACTAAATGATAAAAATAGAGAAAAGGGTTCGGACCTGAGAAGTTGTTTATGAACTACTAGTACTACTCCTTTTTGAACATGGGAATTATTTGTTGGAATGATTTTCAATAATTTTGGAAGATTGTGCTGAGAAGTACATGACCTAATTTATCTGTCATTTAAACCATATACAGTACGTGTATGCATGAGTGTACTGTTTGTATAAATATTTTTTATTTCAATGTTTTACATGTTCAAAAAAATAAACTACTACTATAACAAATCAACTAATAGCCTAATACATGCAGTATATGATCATGATAAACGATCTCCACCTTTGCCAACATTAAAGTAATGTAGAGAATGGGGAATCAATAATTACATATACATACATATTATACAATACATATTTATTTGAAATGGGCCATTCTGCATGATGAGTACTTTTACTTTTGGTACTTGAAGCATATGTATGCCAATAGTACTTTAAGTTGGGTAATATTTTGATGGCCCTTGTAACAGAGTACTTCCTCCACCATGGTTTGATCAGATCATTTAATTTAGAGGATTTATGTTTTAAATTGTTGTTATGGCACGGATGAATAGTATATTTACAGTAAATATACATATATAAAAATACTTCTATTCATAACGACAAGTAGCCTAGGCATTGCTCAAACAAACGTTAGGGGCAGCTCATCACACACACGCATGCACGCACGCACGCACACATACACACTCTCACACACGCACATATACATGCAGAAACACACTCCTGCCCCTACAATTTGGCGCGTGATTGTCCCTCAAGGCTACTTCACAAAGCATGAAGGTGTTATTTGGAGTGTCACTCCTGTGACTGGGGACATGGTCTTCCTCCTCAGCTGTAACCTTTACGGTGGAAACATGCTGTTGGGCACTGCAAGTGAAAAGAGTCCCCATCCGATATGTGATTTAACCCAGAAAAAAATCTACTTAAGCTGGTTTATTTATGTTCTTTTTCTGTTATGACTGACTGTCAAAAAAAAGACACGGCAGTTACTGTTTGTGTTCGTTCACAAAGACTTTAACCTGAGCCGGACTGACAGCAATAATAGCAATCATATCACATTCATACAGGGGGGGTAGTATACAGCTGTTAAAACAAGTTCAGGTATCGTAATTGGTACACACCGCTGCTTCTGTGAATCTAGAACTACTGTACGCACAGCAACACCTTTGACAGACAGTTAATAAGGACTCATGCTCAATGCAGCCCACAGAGCAAAGTGATTACGTGTGTAGGTAATTTCCCCGTTGACAGCAACATGATTCCGGCCCCTGTTGTGACCTGCTTGAATAATGAAATAACAATAAAATGACAAACGTGAGCTCCCTCCCACCACCCAGCACCCAAGGAGGTACGAGGCCCTTTGAGTGCTGTGCATAAAGGAATATCAGAGCCGATGTAGTAGTGGAGTCTCAGGGTTTTCCCTCGGTGCTTTGTTTGCCTGCTCTTTGTCTGGAGCTAAAAGAGGCAGCTCAGAGCCGTGTTTCACGATGAGTCACCTTGCCGGAGAGCCCAAAGCCCCAAACATAAACCTTTTATTGAAGGAGGATCTGTGAGTGGGCAACACAGCAAACTGGGGTTGATCCCTGTCTGAAACATCCAATGGCTTCACAGCCAAAACATGCCCGAACTGATTTACACACTGTCCTGTGGCTCTGCAGTTTATTAGGTCTCACAATAGAAACTCCAAAGCAGATGTCCAAAAATTAGCACATGGGCTGTAATAACATTATACGCCTATCTTAGAGAAGTGACTGAATGGTAATATCCATCTGTGCTCCTACAGGATTTACAGTGTTACTAATTATCTCCGGCTCCAGGACTGTACCTCGTGAGCCAGGTGGCACAGGTTTCTGCACATCTGGTGAGAGCGACATCTGGCCACAGACCAAAGAGATGCACTACTTATTGTTTTGTGTGGGACTTCAATAAAACAAAAATCAAGCCCCAGAGAGAAGAGAATGCACATTTAACTCGCCATTTATGGTCCCAGTCAACAGCGTTGTTCTGGCCAGGAACAGCTGATTGTCCTGTTCTGTGACACATGGGACAGTTGATTTACATTTACAAAATGATAGTGACTCATGCATATTCTCACTCTGTTTGTCATCCTGCAGACCTAATTGGCTAACTTTCTTTGTTGCTATGCTGGCCGGATTTCAGATGTGTGGGAACTGCTGTCTCTCCACCACTCATTAGCTTAGCTTTGAAAACAGTGTTATTCAGATGAACTCATCCCTGAGCAATCATCAGGGGGAAAAGGGACAATATTGGCCTCTAAATCCAGGGTTTAGGGACAGAAGGTGTCCATGCTGTGCAGAGCCAAAGTCATATTAGGCAAAAAAATGGTGTTATTTAAATAAAACTGGTTGGACTATTTTCCATGATTAGCTTTACAACCTTTTTCAAAGGATGTATTTGAGGGAAAAGTGGGTGGAGAGA
>NC_048413.1:1269178-1275594 GCF_013103735.1 Etheostoma cragini | reverse complement strand
TGTGTGTGTGTGTGTGTGTTTGTGTGTGTGTGTGTGATTCACGCAGGACGTGGTATCAGCATTAGGAAGCATCGGCTGCTGCATACCTGCTCCGGGCCTTGGAAACAGATCCGGCACTGGGGGGTCCGCATGCTGCTGGCGGTGCTGGCCAGAGACACGGCGTCCAGGCCCACGGACAGCTTGGGCTCCTTGTCCTCGAACGCCAGGCTCCGGGGCCGCGGATCGCTGCCGTAGTACTCCTCCTCGTCATCCCGGGAATGGCAGTCGACGAACGGCGGCCAACCGCAGCCGCCCATCCCCAGACCTCGCATGGTGGTGGGCCTTCTCTCGGTGTCTGAGCTGGACTGTCTCGAATCGGATCGCATAAAAACCAGGACTTTCAGTTCATTAAAAAACATGCGGATCCGATACTTAAACATGTTGGGCTACATAAAGAATCCGCCAGACTGAAATAAATGATAGTGTTTTTGTCTCCTCTTCTTCTATTATTGTTATTATGATGATTATTGTTTTTGTTGATATCGTTATTAGTCATACACCCGATATGATCATTGTTATTGATCATTGATACCACAGCCGGCCTATTAATTGGAAATACAGAGAGATAAAGGCACTCGCCCCACTGATGGCATGTGTGTCTAAGCCAATGCGGATGAATGATTTTCTCTTTCAATATTCATCCGTCTATGGATGCATCTGTCACCGCACCCCGGACGCAAAACAACAAACGCACTACAACTTGCACGAGCTTCGGTGTCCACGGTCCATTTTCCTCCAAAGACAGCTTCTGCGACAACAAGAAGAAGACAGCCTACATGGTTCGCTACCCGAAGCTGAAGACTGCGAGAGAGTGGACCAGTGGAAGAGAGAGCAACACGGAGCCAGGAAATAGTAGACGGGATGTAAAGCCCAACGACACGCCATCCACACACTCACATCTGGGACTCCTGTCGAGAATCATAATCCAAAAAGGAAATATGAAAGATGATATGGAAGTTGGATTCTCTGATTATAATAGGCTGTGTCTATGTTTTGGTTTTATTGTCCCTCACTGTAGCATCCCGAGCGTCAGATCGTGGTCCATTTCTTTCTCTCTCTCCCCCCCCCCTCTCTCTCTCTATTTCATCTCCTTTTTGTGAAGCCTCTGGTTGATCCGCGAGCAATCCGAGCCATTCACCCCGACGATCCGCCTCGAGATCAGAACCCCGATCCTTGGCATTGTTCAGGCGCGTGGAGCTGGAAACAGGGCGACGAGCCCCACGTCTCCCATCTTCGCCTCGATGTCCATCAGCATTTCATTGCAAGCGCCCCCCCCCCCCCACCCCCCTTCAAAAAAACGGTCAAAAAGAGAGAGGCAGAATTATGAAGGCACCCTGGGGATGAAAGACGGGAACGACGCATGGAGATGTCTCCGCATCCGAGAGCACCCCCCCAGCAGTGATGGCATTGATTATCGGGTCAGATGGTGGAGATCATCCCGCTGCTGCTGGTTTTCCTCCTCGAAATGGTCGGCTTGGAGATTGAACCAACGCAGCAGCTACTTCCGGAATAGGGAGAAGAGAAAAAAAAAACTATCATGGTGTAAACAAGACGGGGTTTTTCATGTGGTCATCCATCCGCCTCCGAGGCGTGATGTGCGCGTTCCCGTGCTCCTGGGTCTCCCGGTGCAGCTGGGCAGGGTTCGGAGCTCTGGCTGCTTGTTGTTGACAGACCGCCGCTGTCCAGGGTGCTGATCCCCCCCTCGGCCCTGCTGACGTATCCGCTGCGGCCACATGAACCGGGAGCCCGCGTAGTATGAACCGGACCTGGACCTGAAGTCCCACGCACAGAGGTCCAGGTCCGGATCTGGACGGTTAATTCTTCCACAGTGGTGGAAGAAGTATTCAGATCCTTTACTTGAGTAAACAAGTAGAAATACTAGAGTAAGTACCTGAAGTAAAAGTATTCATTAGGAGGAAACATGGTTCTAATATATTCATCTGACAGCTTTTGTTGCTTTGCAGATTTGGAGTAGTAATACATATAATTCAACTTATGAATGATGATATATTATTACAGATTTAACTACCTAGCACTTCATTAAGTCCATAAAATGAGCTCCACTTGAACCAAATGAAACAATAAAATGATGAACAGATTAAGAAAGCAATATTGGAAGTTTTATAACACATTATTCTGAAATAGACTGTTGTGCATAACGAGGTCCTTTTACTTTTTGGTGTACTCTCAGTTTATTTAGATATACTGTAAGTACTTTTGTACGTTAAGTTTTATTACGGTTTGAATGCAGGGCTTCTGAGTCTTCTGCTATGTACTGTACTTAAGTATCAAAAGTATTTTTCATATATTTACTGTACTTAATAATTAGAAGTAAAAACTTTGATGATGAAGTTGATTGTGGCTTACTCGTAGTAATGCATAATATTCAGGGTCTCCACCTTAAACACTAAATTCAAAGTCAAACATCAACAAAGAAAAAAACACACAGAATGTTCCTTTATGCAAGGAAGAATCTTTAACGTATGAAAACCTTTCTTGCAAGTAATTAGTAACGAATATGTTTAGAGGAAATACATAGCCTAGTACACATTTTATTTAGGAAATATAATAGTGGAGTAAAAGTCAAAGTTTCCGGAAATGTAAATAACTAAGTAGCTTATATACAAGGAAATTCTACTTAAATACATACATTCAGGGCTGTGGTCGAGACCACCTTAGTCGAGTCCAAGACAAGTCCTGGACCAGGACTAGTCAAGTCCAAGACAAGACCGAGTCCAAAGAGGTACAAGTCCGAGTTAAGACCGAGTCCAGGACAGAAAAAAGGTCTTATGCATGACAGTATCAAGACAATCATTTTGGGTTTCACTTTCCCTCCAATAGTATTAGTTAGTCCAAATACTAGTGAGTCCGAGACAAGTCCGGGACCATAGAAAAACGGTCTAGAGTCAGGACCACAGCCCTGCATGCATTACAGTACATTACATTACATAATACACTATGACCCTGTCTGGCAGCCATTACTCAGCCACTATGCAGAGACTGATCCTGAGACTGATCCTGAGACTGATCCTGAGACTGATCCTGAGACTGTTGCTGACACTGATCCTGAGACTGACCCTGACACTGATCCTGAGACTGATCCTGAGACTGATCCTGAGACTGTTGCTGACACTGATCCTGAGACTGACCCTGACACTGATCCTAAGACTGATCCTGAGACTGATCCCGAGACTGATCCTGACACTGATCCTGAGACTGATCCTGAGACTGATCCCGAGACTGATCCTGACACTGATCCTGACACTGATCCTGAGACTGATCCTGAGACTGATCCTGACACTGATCCTGAGACTGATCCTGACACTGATCCTGAGACTGATCCTGACACTGATCCTGACACTGATCCTGACACTGATCCTGACACTGATCCTGAGACTGATCCTGACACTGATCCTGACACTGATCCTGACACTGATCCTGAGACTGATCCTGAGACTGATCCCATTCCTGTACATACAATCCGTACACACAATCATTGTACCGAAAGTTGAGCGAGGCTCGCCCCCTTGTCAGGTTTTTGAAGCTGACACTGTCTCCGAGCAGTTTATCTGGATGGTGGAACCAGGTAATTAGGGAAAGATCCGAGGCAGGACCAGAGGTTGATTTAATCTGCAAAGAAGAAGCTGCCTTGTTGCCTCTCTCTCTCTCTCTCTCTCTCTCTCTCTCTCTCTCTGTTTTACCCTCCATAGCAACACTTCCCACTAACCCCCTGTCACATCGATTCTGATTGATTTTTCACACTCTGCGTGTTACAGATATGGATTTATTTGAAGCATAACCCTTGATCTTAGATGCAATGCCATACCTTGGCTATCCTGGCTTTGTTCCCTTATAAATATAAATATACATTTATACTCAGTGGTGGAACGTGAATAACAACATTTTACTCGTGCTGACGCCTACTTAAGTACAAATTCAATTCAAGGTACTTGTACTTTGAAAAGTTCCACTTTATGCTACTTTAAACTCCTATTGCACCATATCTCAGAGTTACTAATATTGTACTTCTTAATTTTCATCCCCTCCCTATCCATTGAAAACCATGTATCTCCAGACGTGTTGATGTAGAATGTTAGTGTTAAACTGAAAGATGAAGTCTTCCTTTATAGGATGAGACAGTTCTCCTCCTTCATATTGTGAATAAAAATCTATCAAAAAGCCTCGTGGATCAGCTGGAAAAGGCATCATCCAAAGCAGAAAACAGGGCGGTTATTCTGACGCAAAATGTAAGAAAAAGTGTTTTTTTCACTGTTGGTACGGGAAGACAACACGAGGGTTAAACATTAACATCTCTGCCAGGTCACAGTTCAAATATTTTTAATTTCATCTTAAACCTTATGTTGAGATCATTCTGAGGATGTCTTTTGCTTTGCCTTTTTATCCTTTAACTGTGTATAATACTCTGATATATCTTCACACATTGTGTATGTTAACCTGTTTCTTTTTTTGACAGGTGTTTTGCTTCTTTTTCTTTCTGGTAGCGATATTATCATGTTTCATGTTGTGTATTTTCCCCCTTTTGTTTTAACAGGGGAGGACAATAACCAGGTCTTTCAGGCTCATTATTTGTATTGTATGTATTTCCCACGTCCTTGCACTCGACTACGTTAAACTCAGACTGCTGAAACCTCATCTTAACTTCAGATGAACTTTTGAATACATGCAACACGGCACCTTTGAAAGCATGTAATGGCTAGTAGTCCCAGGAGGAATGATTACAGCCAACCAAACATCTCAGCACCTGGCCCCTGGTGTGGATGTGGAGCGATGATCCAGTGCTATGTGAAATTAAGACTCGGATGCTCTGATTACCTCTGCATCACCTGCACTGCCCTTCCATCGGAGCGCTAACAACACGCATTCCTGCTGCTTCCTTATTGATAGGCCGTATTGAACTGTTTGTCTCCACTCACTGATGAGAATGATTTAGCTTCCTGTTTGTCCTCGCAAAGCTGTGAGAAGAATCCAGATGTAAACCCATTAAAGCTGGCGTAGGCAGTTTTCTCTGGAAAAGGGAAAAGACTTCCAGAATAGTAAAACCCCGCTCTCCTGCTGCAGCTCTCCCCTCTCCGTCCTCAACCCCTCGCTTCACACAGTCACATATGAAAAGTAGTTTTAGTCGTGCAACAGAAAATTCAGATTGGACAGATAGTCTAGCTAGCTGTCTGGATTTACCCTGCAGAGATCTGAGGACCAGGTAACCATAGTCCTCAGATTGGACAGATAGTCTAGCTAGCTGTCTGGATTTACCCTGCAGAGACCTGAGGATCAGGTAACCGGTAAATGGTAACATATGTAACAGATGCAGTAATCATCCACAGAGCACTCCAAAATATGACCTTTAAATGTATGCGCTGAACTCAATCATCTGTAGTGACATATTTGTTAATTTAATCAGTTTTTAAAAAACATTGTAAGACCTAAAACTGAATTTTAGACATTTTGAACCAAATTAGAATTTCAATTTCAGCTTTGTGATTACAGGAATCACTTTGATAACACTACAGAAATTAACAGGATATGGCAACCGTTTCTTTAATTCAAAGACACTCCTCTGAATCACACCCCCATCTCCTTTATTGCAGTATTTTACGATTCATTTATGGTTCATTCACTTTGCTTTGCCCATGTGTCTACCTGAGTGGCTTTGGGTGTTGTTTTTACTTTTCCTAGTTCATTTAAAAAAAGCAAAAGACAAAATTAAATATAGCTGTGATATGTAATGTAACTACCTAAGTAGCTCTTGAGTGCAGTTAAGAGTATTTTTTACAGTTTAGCACTGGTAAGATCTGAATATCCCCCCCCCCGCCACTGGAAACAGCACTATTATAAGGATTATTGGTCCCTACTGATCTGAAGGCTGCCTTATCTTGCCCCATGCTGAAAAGCTATACATAATTAGTTCTGCCTATAGAACAAGCCCTTGTAAAAGACATTCACTGAGGCGCTGTGATATAATGGACCAAATGCTTTAAGACCCTGTCTTCATGCGCTTGCAGAGCCCTTGCTATATCTGTAAGAGGACAGATGGCCATCCCTGTTGGTGCAATTCTCCACAGCTTCTCAGAACTAATACACACGGCATATGGACATGCATCACAGGGTGGGGACTGGCATCGGGCCCTCAGGAGAGCACGCTGACAGGATAGGGGATGCGATATGTTGTGCAGTTATCCAAAAATGCTGGTCCCAAGCCACCGGCAACACTCAGGACCCAAAGCCCTTAGCAGGCACATTTCACTTACATAAATGTTCCTGCGTCTTAGGAAAGTGGACCCGCAGGTGCTCCCTGGCAGGGTGCATCAACGCCAGAGATGAGGTCACGCATTTTCATGAATCGGGGGGGGGGGGGGGGG
>NC_048413.1:1243613-1269168 GCF_013103735.1 Etheostoma cragini | reverse complement strand
GGGATGGGGACAGTCAGACATGGGCCATTAGGACGAGGGCAGAGGAGAAGTTTGTCGTCATTAAGAACAACCTTGGTTGAAAGGCGGGTAACTTTCTTGTGTGTTGTCTCTATTCCCCTATCAGAGTGTACTTGGAACCCCCCCTCCCCACATTACTGGACCCATCCCAGATGAAGGGATTAATCGCCTTCTGAAGGAGCATCACAATCAACACCTACTGCTTGTGTGTTGCTGATGATGCCATCCACCTTTAATGTGAATGCAATCCATCTGTAAGATAATACTCTCCACTGTGTATAGATTCTTTCCTCATACCCATGTCAGAGCAGGGCTGAAGTAGCAGTGAACCGTGAAGAAATGGCAGCTGCAGAGACTCTGTACTGCCACCATGTGGTGAAAAGTCTCTCTGTTGTCACCACAGCTCAAATCTGTCCTCTCTGACAACACAGTAGCCAACATGGGTGGAAGAAGTATTAAGATATTTTACATAGATCTACTTTGTTACAGGGAAAGTAAAAGTCCTGCATTTAAATCATCATCATTTTAATCAAGTACAATTTCAAAAGTATTAAATTAAGTTCTGAATGTTTATTATTCATATGGGTCATTTCAGATTTTTATAATTCTGAATTAAATTTATTGATGTTTTCATCACTTCCATGTAACAGCTGGTAAAGGCTTACTTAGTTACTACTGCATATTACTGGGTAGCCTAACCAATACTTAAACTCATCATCTTTGTTCTTTCAAATATCTAAATCTGCAAACTAACTAAAGTTGTCAGACAAATCTAGTGAAGAAGAGGCCAGGTGGGTCCAGTGGTAGAGCAGGCGCACATGTACTAGCAGGTTTATGGCTCGACGCAGATGTCCAGGACTTGAATCCGAACCGTGACGATTTCCTCCCTGTCCTCACCCCCTTTCTCACCTAACTGTTAAAAAATTAAAGGTGAAAAAGCCCCCAAAAAATCTAGTGAAGTAATGAAAAGGATTTCAATATCTGCATCTAAAATCTAGAGGAGTTAAAGTATAAACTATATACTTCAGATACAGTATTAGGGACCACTAAGGTCTATATAAAGAGACTTCAGATACAGTATTAGGGACCACTAAGGTCTATATAAAATAGACTTTAGATACAGTATTAGGGACCACTAAGGTCTATATAAAGAGACTTCAGATACAGTATTAGGGACCACTAAGGTCTATATAAAGAGACTTCAGATACAGTATTAGGGACCACTAAGGTCCATGTAAAAGAGACCTCAGATATAGTATTAGGGACCACTAAGGTCTATATAAAATAGACTTTAGATACAGTATTAGGGTCCACTTAGTTCTAGATAAAAGAGACTACAGATACAGTATTAGGGACCACTAAGGTCTATATAAAGAGACTTCAGATTCAGTATTATGGGACCACTAAAATCTATCTAAAAGCATCCAAAGAGCACCATGACATGGCACCTTCAAAAAAATGACCAGAGGGAGACAGTGTCCGATTTCAGGTTTTATTATTTGGAAAATTAAGTCTCAAAAATCCAAGATACATTTGAATAACAAGTGCACACAAATTCAAAGTCAGGTTTAATATATGGCATACCAATGCTTAAGATCTGTCAAAATGTTTGTTTACATCAACGATGACTCCAAATCAGCAGCAGGAAATCCATATCAGCCAAGTTGACAGGTTCAAGTAAGACATAATTACAGTTTGTGTTAGTCCTTTAAGCAAGTCAAAAAGAGAAAACATCTCAAAAAGAGAGAATTAATGAGCAGTGATTTATCAACAGGAAATGTCAAACCTTGAGCTAGGCGTCAAAATGACATCATCAAAACTACAACACAAAACTTTAGCCTAATGTGCATCTTAAACTAAACTTAAATAGATCCTGAAAATATTTCAAACAAATCTTTTTACAAAGCATTTAACACTGATGAACAAAAAACAGCTGATGGCAACAGAGAACATACATTATTTTAAAATATATTTAAAAACAATTGCAACCAAGAGAGCATTTTCACAATTAATACTATTAAAAACAAAATTGGGTTTGCAATAATCAGCGCTGTCCACATTTACCCAATTATTTTAAATCATAATTATTTTTTTTTACTTTTGTGATTTCTTCCAGTTACACAGGAAGTAATGACACATACCTGAATCCACTTCTCTACAACCAGAATCTATACTAAACAACGTCACCGTGCGGCACAAAGGAACTTCTTAAACGCAGGATGGAGTCGATGATTTGGACCTTCAAACGATGCAGGCAAACTTCCTAACTAGAGGGGCAACTACATACCAAACCCATCGAGAAGGATTTAGAAAAGACTATGTACAACATCCCGGATGCAGTCCATTGGCGTCCTAACATCTCAGACTGTTAAAAGTTAGTTGGCTCAGTTACAGTTCATAAATACTTTGAACCCCAAACACTAATAACTACATGACAACATCTATTCTCGCTTCCTAATCCTGTTAAATCCCGGCATGTGTGGAAAAAGAACATTTACATACAGTTTTAAAACTACTTTACAACACATGTCCAGTATGTGCCCCCCCACCCCCATACTATACATGTCTGGGGACATGTCCGAGTATACAGTTCTACACTTCACTGATAGCACTGAGCGGGGGAATATATTTGATGTTGTGTGGTGCCACTACATTAGAGACGAGAGGGCAAAAAACTCAAGGTGCATACAGGTTATTTTGTTGGACAGGGCCCAGTCATTTGGTTGGTGTGTGGAAAGAAATCAACAAAGAGGCGGTTTGTCTGCGCAGGACACATGCAGAGATGTCTCATCCCTCAACTAGCAAGAAATCTGGTACTCAAATCAAGGCTGGGTCCCAAGTTATCCTTTCATACATAAGTACCCAGGTCTTCCAGCTGGAGCTCTTGCAATATTTCTGGACAGGTTGTTGTAGTTTCGCAGTCTCAGGTGAAGGTGTGTGTGTGTTTCGTTTCAGTGTTTGTCAGGTGCTGCGTGCGCTCGCTCGTTCCTTCTGTGTTGTTGTGGTTGGTCTAGTACTGTATTGGATGTCGGAGTGTCTGCCTCTACATGTGCATGATTCTATGTGTACCGGTGTGTCTGAAACAGCATCTACGGCGCTGCGCGGCGTTCGCGGGACAGACTATAGGAAAGCACTTGGGTTTGCCCGTGGATCCTTCTGGTTCCTGTAGCGCACGGCGAGCCACACTCCCAGGATCTGTTCAAGACAGAGACAAGAAGATAAAGACACGGTCACACCAACAAAACCCATCAGCACGTCAGCACAAGATATGTGGTGCTAAAAGGTTGCTGACGTTGGGACTACTCACAGGGGTAGTATGTGAGCTAACTGCTAACATGCTAACCAGCCAGCAGACTAATCTCATGAAACGGCGTAAGTATGACACGCCAATTCATCTGCCATTACTGGCTTGTCATCGCAACGCATACTCGCTTTTTAGCATAATTATCAACGCTGTTTGGCCTCCACTGACTCTTATTACCTCGCGATTGCGTGTGAATTATGCGTGTGTGATTATTATTCAAGTCATGATGTCATGCTGCAGCCAGGAAACTGGTAGCGGTAATGAGTCACAGGAGCTTCTTCCCGTTTCCTCTGCACTGAGCCGTTTATTCCCCCTGGCATCATGCTCTCAGCATTGTACATCATTTCATTCAGAGTCAGTCACAGGACAACTACTTCACACACACTTTACTTCACTTTCTCACAAATGTCTGAAAACTATTCCTCTGAGCAGACTGGATAGCTCATATGCTAGCTACCTCTATTGTTTAATCCCAGGCTTGCCATTCCTTCATAGGTCAGCAACATCAATGGTGCATTTATGTGCATCAAGGTTCACCAAAGTTAAATCCAAAATGTTTGCATGGATTTATTTCACAGATTCTATTCAAATGAAATTAATTCTTATATTTTTAAATGCTGGTGTAACTGGTCCTTTAGTGGGAACAAGACACCAAACTGCCAACCTTGAAATAACTGGATGACTCAATAAAAATATCTAAGGAAACCACAATTTGAACTTGATGGAATTTTTCATCCCCAAGAAGTGGACATGGGCATGTGTGTATGTCCATTTGGCTAGTTAAAGCAATCACTCCAATTGGCGTTAAGCTCAATTCAGTGTCTTTCTCTGTCCTTCAAAGACGATTCAGACTGATTAAATGAGATGGGAGGAGATGTGGGTCTGCAGTCTGGACACTCACCTCTGTGAAGCTGAAGAAGAGCCCTACGCCCCCGAGAATCTTCAGAGCCACTGTTGCATGAGTCAGCATCAAATCCCCGCAGGTGTGACAGCTTTCACTTTTGCATAACTGGAATAAAAGACATAGAATAACGCGGCCTTTAGTCAGGTTTGTCTGCTAAACCAGTATTCGCTACTAAAATCTATTCTGAGAACGACATCAGATAGACTACTCTTAATCTATTCTGGGTTAAAGGAAATGCTTATTATATTCAGTGGACAGGAAACAATATGAGACAGCAATATTTATCTATGATGTAGGTAAATACTTTATGTAAACACCATATACAATGTGAATGATAGAAACAAAATAAAGTTTATATATGTAGCCACTCACAACTGCAATGTTGCTGTTTAAGCAGGTTTTCTTTTAAGAAATAGAATGAGCGGGGGGGGATATCTTAGACTTACAGCGGTACAGTGAGCCACATCCAGATCAAACTGGGCCTGACTTTCGGGGACGTCGAGCAGCCCACAGCAGTTCAGCTGGTTCTCCAGGTCCATCTTGGTCTTGTTCTCCAACATTCCCCAAGCAGAGTTCAGAAGGGCCTCCTGGAAAGGCGAACAAGACAAACAAAATGAAGTGATTCGCTTGTATAAGTCCCGAAATGTATTTATGAAGACGTCCATATGTTTTGCTAAGTGTTAAAAGGAACATGAATGCAACGTGACAGACATAATAAACGTGTTCAAAATAGAGTTTGGGTACCTGCTGACCGCCGTTCATTGCCAAGCAGGAACAGGAAACTCCAAATTGGAACAGGAATACGATAAAGAGAATGACCATGTACTGGGAGCAAGGAGTTAAAGAAACAGACAAGATGGCACAACAAAAAACCAACCACCACATTCTTTCAATTTTCAAATCCCACTGCGGCGCAAATGACCCGCCAACCTTGGGCGGGTCAATGCCAACGAGGGGCGAGGATACAAAGAAAAGCATGACTTGGTGATGGTGTATCGCTCCGACGAGTCCAACGATAGCAATGAGCAGCAGGAAGACGCCCACTGCGATGACCCCTCCGATGATGTGGATGCTGGACACCAAGCCAAAGCCCTTCCCCCATGCTGCTACTCCAATCAGCAGCAGCCCAACCAGCTGGAGGGAGAAGAGAGAAGGAAGTTATCCAGCCAGCCCAGGCAGCGTGCATTTGATGGGACCGAGCTCATCACATAGTCACAGCACTGTTTTGATTAACACAAACAACAGTTTTCCCATGCAGGGGTTTCCCTTCCTTTGGAAGGTTTAGGGGCTCCACCTGAGCAGTTTTCGGACGCACCAAAGCCAAATGAATGTAAGTGAAACACTTTACTCAGATCTAATAACTGTAGTCGGACTTCAGATTTTAAGATTTGTCTTTAGGATTTTTGATTGATATTTATAATTCATTATCTACTCTAGGTTAGCCCAGAAATAATTACAGTCCAATGTCATGTGGAAAAGAGACGTAAAACTACCACCAACCGACTACAAAGAGACGCTACATGACAACAGAGACGCAAAACTACCCAAAGAAAACACAAATGATCAAAAAGAGACACACATACCACTACAAAGAGACAAAATCCCCAAAAGAGACTCAAAATGTATAGGGAAATTGCATTCATTTTAATTGAAAAACATTTTCTAGACAAATATGTGCGCTTAAGTCTTTTACAGAGCTAAGGAAAACTCTGCTATTAACTCTAGTTAGCCAAACATATAATGCATGTGTAAGGTAAGGTATCGAAACATATTTACTTCTTTAATATTAATGGCTTTAAATAATGAGCTTATCCCTCTACCATAGGGAGGGAGCTGACAAACCGTTCCAGAATTCATATTGTATTGTCATGGCTGACCCATGAGGTCGTCTTTTTGTGAAGGGACTATTTGTCCTTCTTTTCTTCTTCATAGGTCTTCTTTTACTGCCTTGATTTTGCACAGCAACTACAGCATCACACTTGTGACAGTTTCAATGACTCAGCGGTCAAAAGGATTGGTGGCATGTGTACATCATGTTCTGACTAATTGGGCCGTGCATGCCTCAAGTGTGAGGCGACTGTGTGGCTCCCTGTGTGTCACAACAGAAGGCGAACAGCGCACATGTCAATGTCATATTTACCCCAACATCTTTCTCTAAGTACGTACCTGTTAGACTTAAAAAGAATTAAGACCACAAATAAGAGCGAGTTAAACAAACACAATCAAGCCCGTTGTGACTTAATACTTGATATGAAAAACATGATTATGTTGGCTATGTCTAACTAGAGTTAGGTACCGAGCTCTGTCCTTTTTTTGGGTACCTACCCAATTATGTCAGTACGACCGTGGACTGATTTACGCTTGATCAACCGGTGCAAATGCGCATCGGAGGCAACTCGGGGTTCAGTGTCTTGCCCAAGGACACATCGACATGGGACTGCTGGGACAGGGATTGAACCACCAACCTTCCGAATGGCAGGCAACCGCCCTACCACTGAGCCACAGCCGCCCCGGTAAAGCAGTTGCAAATGTGGTTACACTTTTCAAAACTTCACCCATACACTGTTCACTGCGATTTGATATTAATGGTGAGCTGAAAGAAGCCCCGGTGTTGTTATGGAACTCACGCAGCTTCTGGAAAAGGCCCGCTCTTCAGCAGCATTCACACACTGCTATTGGCCAGACGTCCATGCTGACGCACAGTAACATAACCCAACTTGATAAAAGTTACGTTGGATCCATAATAACGCTTAGCGGCGCTGTTGAAGTTGCACTTTCTCTGAGACAGGCAGGTATAAAAGGGGTTTGAATGCCCTGGTTACTGACTGACGGGCTAAGTTTGTAAGGCAAGGCAACTTTATTTCTACAGCACATTACAGCAACAAGGCAATTCAAAGTGACATAAAACTCAAGAGCAATTAAAACTGTCATGAAAATAAAACAGCTTTCTTGCTCCCACCCCCAGACCGATCCGACCAATGAGAGGGCTTGACATTATTGCCTGATTTGTGATGACACAATTTGGTACGCTTGGATTTTTCCAGGTGTGAAACCAAACCAAACCGACTGAGGACAGAGCGCTCCAAGTTTACTAACTCACCAACTGATTTGGACCAAAGCAAACAACCTACAGGTGTGAAAACGCCCTAAGAGACCTGACCCCTCCTCTCTCTAACTGGACCCAGACTGTCCTTATGTTAGCCCAAAAACTTGTCTGGTCGAAGAATGGAAGGCCTCCTCAGCAGCAGCACTGGATTTGTGGCAAGGCCAGCTGGCTGCCCTTGAACAACTGTCCCATTGGTTGCTTGATAAGTGCAACTTAAAATGGGGGAAGTGTCATTCGTACACTTTGGGCATTTAATGGCGTTCCGGCTCATGAACATAGCATTTAACTAGGAAACATCACTGAGGCGTACATTTTGATAGAAAATTGTACGTACATATAGGCAAGGTTGTAAACTCAAGGGCTCTATGCATCACTGTCTATTTCTTTAATGATTTTCTAAAATGTATTATTAGTTTAGTTTTCGTCTCCGGTCCCGCTTTGTCTTCCTTTTAGTTTATTTTGTCGTCTGTGTACTGCTTCATTTTTCTGATGGATGTGTGTGTGTGGAAATTTTCTGAAAAAAACAAACTGTTAAACATAAAAACAAATGTGAACGGTACACAATCATGACAAAATATAGCATAATAAAAGGAGAAATAAATGCAGAATATCTATTAAGCATTAGTTATTTGCTCCCAGTAGACTACACATACTAAAACAGACAACTCAATAATAAAATGTGCAGTGTCACCATTTCTAATGTGTAGTATTTTGAATTATTATATATTTGGAACTTATAAAGTTAATTTTCTTTAATGGGCTAAACTGGTACATTTCTTTTTTTTAGCACCCTATTGATAAGCTTACTTTTTGTTTGGATTTCTGTCTTATTTTCTGTCTTTTCAGCTATACACAGTAGAAATAGTCATGACAAAGACATTTGTCCACTGGCACACATCAACCAACAATACTGAACACATGGCGGAGGGACACATCAGTAATGATAGTCAACAGTGCCTTGAACCTTATTCTACTCAATTCAAATAGCTATATGGAGGGGCAAAGTAACAAGAAAATCCACAACGCACAGCCATAAGGTCTATTCTTCCCTCAAACATTCCTAGCTGTTTAGTTTGAGAACAGGTCTACAGGTCTGTTGTACTAGATTTCATTAGCACAAGCACCCCGAGATGTCAGATCTGGGTTGAAGCCTCAGTTCATTGTGAGTTTATGTTAGCAGAGCTGAAGCTAACATGTTGACTATCCCAATTCACATAAACACCAACTAACACGTGAGCTTATGAAATCGTGGTGTGCTCAGGTGACTGCTAAGCGGAGGGGACGTGGTAGATAAATCCTTCAAGCGTGTCAATTTCACATTTTTGGGGTCAGTTGGCCTACCAGCTAACGGTAGCTTCCATTCACATAACGGTGATAGCTTAGAGGCTAGCTACAGTTAGCTAATATTACTACATTGTAGCTAACGTTACACTAGACATTTCTAACTTTTTAATATGTAATGAATAGAAATGAGTACATACCATGAATTGTCTGCAAAATAAAAACAGAGCAATTTGAAACAAAATCAGTCATCTTTCTGCGCCTAGATAAAATTATGCTAGTTAACACAGAGGCTAGCTAGCTAGTCAGGCTAAGATAACGCAGCTAGCTAGGTAAAAGTTAGCATGATGATCCATTTTGTACACTCACCATATAAACCACATTCAGGGAACAAAGTGCATTTTTGGAACAGGTGAATCCGCCACAGACCATATTCGAAAAACCTTTATCGGCTAATGAATAAGACTTAATAATAATATTTAAAAAAAATCAGTGTTATCGGGCTCTCCGGACCTCTCACGTCTGGACCCAAATGTTTTTGGTCAATGGAGAGGGCGTGTCTGATGACGTCAACACCGCATGTGACGTCAGGGTGTCAACCATTTGTCACCGTTAGGATGAAGCCATATTTGGAACAAAAAAGGTCATAGAGGCTTTCTTTGGTCTATAATCAAAAAAATAAAGAAAAGTAAAAATTTTAAAATCAAACTCAGCCTTAATGGCCAAGTAAGTGTCATAAAAGGTGTACACACATATTATATACACATGCATATACACATACACACGTAAACTAACAGCTCAAAGAGGATTGTAAAAAAAAAGTAAAAGGTTAAAAATAATAAATATGGTTACTAAAAGTTACATTTGTACAGTGAAAGTGATATATAGGAGTGGAAACAGGATTCCGATGTCTGTGTGAACACAGTGTGTACTATCATCAGGCTCTCACTGGTGATGACAGTACAGTTGTTACACAAGGATGACACAATAGGCTTGGTAATACATCAGTGGGGCGTCAGTGTCATAGCATGACAAAGAAAAAAGAGATGTTTGACATTAGCAGTTGATTATTCACTCATAACTTTTTATGATTTTTAACCACCAAATCTCAGGAAGCCGAGAGTAATCTGTAAGATCAGTGGAGCTGCTCTACTTATAAGACACAGAAGAGACTTTTTGATTGGCTTTTTTTGAAGAGGTATTCTGTATTTCACACTTAACATAAACAGAGCCTGTCAGGGGGGCTCAGCAGATTAACATCATGACAGCACAGCCTTCGTATCCACTGTGTTGCCTAATGATAGATCACCATTCACAATCAATAGTCCACATATGCTTCCCATACTTTTAGCCCTTTTCACCAGGTGCACTGATAACTGTCCTCTCTGTCTCTGCAATGTGTCTGACAGCAGTGGATCATTTACAGAGTGAAAAAACAGTGTGTCTTCTAATAGAGAGACAACGTTGCCTAAACACATCAACTGTGGTTACAGTTTAATATTTATTATGTTTTTGTTGCTTTATTAGCAGCAGTAGAGTCTACGGTGTAGCCTCAGACGCCGTTACAATGGTTTGCCCACCGCAGCATTCAGAGCTGCTGTGTATGAGAATATGGTTTGAAATAAGGAAGTGAATTCAGTTCAGTTCAAACCTGCAGAGGAAACTGAGCCGTACGTTGTCGTGAGCTGACTTTTTGTGGTCTAGAGCGAGAGAGAGAGAAACCCCAAGCAGCCGGTGCCTCATTTTCGTGCCGCTTCTGTTTCTTAAAGTCTGTGTTCATCTTGTGGAACAAACACCCCGGGGGTTCAAATGGGCTGAAGTGAGGCATTTTAGCTTCAGTTTACTAAGAGATCGATGTGTCAGGATGAGCAGCAACAGCAAATCAGTAAACTCCACTGCAATAAAAGCAGAGATCAAGAGGCATGAATCTCTCCAGAGTGCCATCAACAGACTTTCCAAGCAGTTTGAAAGAGTCACAGATCAACAGCTGCGCTCAGGTCTTAAAGTTTACCTCCACAGCATCCAAGGTAAGCGCATACTTTCTTTCCTGTCTTTGAGGAAGAGCGCAACATGTTACCTGTGAGATAAAGTTCTTATCCAAAGGTTATCAGAATTTGTTGCATGGGCTAACTCTCAGCGTTCTCACTTTACTGCCTTCTCTTAAAATAGTTAACAGAAAAAAAGTCTTGTGAAGCTTTCGGTTCACAGTGTGTTAAGTCGTTAGCGGTGGGGAGTGAGGGAACGTGATCGTGTAGGTGATTGATATTTTCCTCTGTGCTTCCTGTGTCAGTTGGTGTGTCTTTTCTTTTCGAGGAAGTCAATGTTCTTTTTCATTCTCACTTCACTCAGAGGGCAAAAATTCACCTCCTGGAGTCCTGGTACACAGTGGCATTTATCTATCACTCAGCCTCTGGACACGGGCAACCAATGGCATCACCCTTCTGCAGCCATCGCCATGGCAGCAGGATGAAACCTGCTGTGCGGCCTACTTCCTGTCTGCCAATCTGCAACTGCCCTCAAAGCCACTTCCTTTCAGACAAACAGGGCCTTTACATGTGAAGTCGATCACTTTTACATCATTTCCTCATGTCTCTACGTCCCACCTTTTCTTGCTAAAATGACACGACGTGTCGTGCATAACGTTTTTATGTAATCAAAAGTAGAAGGTAGAAGTACTGACTACGCAAAATGACTCCTTTCACAATGTTGAATTATGGAGATTGAATTGATGGAAAGTAACTAAGTAGATTTAGTCAAGTACTGTACATAAGCAAGATTGTGATACACATGTACTTTACATGAGTATTTCCATTTTGTTGTACTTTATACTTCTACTCCACTACACCTCAGAGGGAGGTGTTGTGTTTTTCACTCTACTATGTGTCTGACAGTTGGAGTTGCTAGTAACTTTTTCAGATCAAGATTTTTTTTTCTCCCTTTATTCAGAAAGATAGTGGATAGACAGGAAAGGTGGGAGAATGATGGAGGAGGACACACAGCAGAGGGCAGCAGGTTGGATTCCGACCCGGGTCGCTGCAAAGACCTCAGCCAACACGGGCCGCACGCCCTTACTGGGTGAGCTAGAGGTCGCCCCAAGATTTTACATTAAAAACACAGTAAGATTATAAATTCAAGACGGTGCTTTCCTCCCTCCAGACATCTCTATATTGTGTGTCTGGAAGAAAAAACTCAGACACAAAAGTTGTCATTTTGCATCATCTGAGGCATTTTTGCCCAAAGGCGGTGTACTACAAGCCAGCTAGTTCTGCATGTTTTCAACCTGCCCATAGGGGGTTGGACTCAAAGCAAGCAGAGTGTCGGCCATCTTGGAGCTAAGCTACAGCTGTCTCTTTTCTTTAACTGTCTATGCTTTTACAACAATTACGTGCATTCAAAGTACTGCACATGTGTACAACCGGGACTCCCAGTTTGTAATATTCATAATCAATCAGAGGCTCCATCATCATCGTGTTACCTCATTCATTGATAGATAGATACTAATTAAAGTCTTTCAGATCATCACGTTTATCAAAATCATAAATGCAGGACTTGTTGTTACTTGTAGTGGAATGTGTATTGCTACTTTTAATTTAAAAGATCTCAGTGTGGGTATGAGAGGCCTTTAATTATATTGCATCATATTCAGTAAGTTAATCATATTTTAGGAGAATCAATTGCAGTTAGAAACATGTGGTAGGGTAAAAAGTAGAATACCTCCCTGTGGAATGTAGAGCAGAAGTTTACTTATACTCATGTAAAGTACATACACTTAAAAGTTGTACTTCTGTAAATGTAGCTTACTTTGCACCCTAGTGATGTCAGACCGGTTGGAATAACCAGCTTATGATTTCAGGTTGTTTCTTAGTTAGCCATTTTACACATTCCTCTGTCTATGTGTGAATTAAAGGTCAAGCAGCCTGTTGGATTTTGGGCAGCTTTGAGGTGTTTTTAGGATCTGGCAGACGTTGACACGCTCTGAAAAGCCCATCCCTATGTGTAAGAACATCCAGCTGAATTCATTTTTGGGGTTTAATTAGGCTGCTGGAGTGAGGATCAAAGTCAGTGGATCCTTTATGGGGGCCTGGTTGTGTGAGTGCAGAGTTCACCGGTGCTGAAAGAGAGCCACCTCTCTTTTTTTTGGACAAAATAAGCGAGGGGGATGTAATCGGCTGACTGAGAAAAAGATGGAGATGGAGATGGAGATGGAGATGAAAAAAAAGGGGGAAGGTAGGGGTAAATCAAGACTTTTAAATGGGAATCTGACTGGTAGTGTCCTCTGTAGCGTGGCAGCAGAACAGGGGGAAAGACTGAAAGGACAGCTCCTAGTGAAGGAGAAAGGAGAAACCACCCAGCATGACCACTGCCCTTGGCCAGTGTCCATCTGACAGCACCCGCCCATAGGTGACAGTGTGTGTGTGTGTGTGTGTTTTGTCTGCATGCATGCATGCGAATCTCCTCAGTAAAAAAGTGTCTGCCTGAACAGAATCTGATTTTCTGCTTCATATGTGGGTGCCTATTTCAAAAATAATTAGATTCACCGTGCAGCACTGCAAGCTGCAGCAACCCGACGTGCACTTCAACTCACACATGCATGTCATGTCCTCATGGTTCTTGTTAAAAAAAATGGATTTTTACACACATATAACATCAATCACCCAGAAAGTGCGTTTAGGTTTAAAGAAATATTTTATTTCTGCGGCTGCAGTCCTCTCTCAGGTCGGGTGTTTTTCCCCTTCAGCCAAAGGCGGTTGGCTGTCGGAGGTCTTTTGTATTCAGTGAGAGTAGTTATTGCCCTCTCACCGACGGGAAGGGGGGGGAGCGGGCTGAGCAGGTGGACAGTCAGATCGTGTGTCATGTGAGGATGGTGGGAGGCTGGTGCACTGTGGGGAAATGCATCCTCTGATTTCACATCAAGGTTGTTTTTTATAATCAGAGAGTAATTAACGCGAAATTACACCCGGTAATAATTCAAGTGATGGATGTGTAATCTTTTGCTGCAGTGTTTCTGATGTTCCACGCAGCAAACTTGAATCGGTTTCTCTTGTAGTTTTTCCAGTTTAATAATTTCTCTCAGTTGTGTTTTATGTGATGTTATGGGATATTTAGATATCGAAATTAGAAAATAAGTTTTAAAGTAAATTTTTAAGAAACAACTGCCAAATATTTTCTGGTTCCAGCTTCTCAAATATGACAATTTGTTGCTTTTTTGACTGGTGGATGGACTAAACATGACATTAAATGACATGAACTGGGCCTTGAGGAAATTGTCACAGACAGTTTTCACTTTTTTGCAGATTAAATGATAAATGATCAAGATCTTCCAATTTTTGGATAATGAATAGGATCGTCAGTTGCAGCCTTTATTCATTTTATTGCCTAGATTGTGTTAGTAATGCAGTGTATTTTGCATAACAGGTTTGAATTTAAATATCTTTTAATCCACGTCATCACATGAAAAACTTGCTGTGTTAGGCTGAAATTGATTTGTTTTATTCACACAGAAATAACGGTATATGTGTTCATTCAATACATCTTTTTGCATTCTGTGGTCCAACTATTGATGTCCAATATCTGTCTCGTGCTGTGAGCCCAGAGCTTTGCCTCTTCTGCTAATGAACACATGCCGTGGTAAGCAATAGACTACAGATCAATACGCTCACAGGAAATCTCTCTCACTCACATGTACGACACAGAGAAACGCCATTTGGATACATAGATCCAGGGAGAGATTGCCATACAGAATGTACCAGGAGGAGGAGGAGGATGAGGAGGAGGAGCAGGAGGAGGAGGAGGAAGAAGAAAAGGGAAGGACATGGAGATGATTGTGCCACCAGAGCCAGGAAGATTGTAACACCTTAGCAACAAACAAGCCAAGCCTCCTACTGAGGAGGAGCCACACAGAGCCACACAAAGCCACACACACACACACACACACACACACACACACAAATAGACAGTTGAAGACAGATGGATGATCTTGATGGAGCCATTCTGGCAGCTGTACAAATGAGACAGGGAAGAGACACACCGTGTCCCGTCCTGTAGTGTCCTTTTCCCTCCACAAACATCCATCCTTCCTTTTTTTCATTCCTGACTAACCCTGCCTGCTTTCCTCTCCCTGCCGTTGATCGTTTCTCCTGCGTTCTCCCCTCATTTAGCAGGTCCAGCATGTGTGTGCACTGCTGCTTTACCCGCTGCCTTCCCCCTCCCTTCGGCATGCAGGGAGAAATATGGAGGGGAGGGAATGATGGGGATGGGAGGGATGAGCAATAAAGAGCAGGGACCCTGCACAGTCTGAGAGGAGCAGCAGAGAGAGAGAGATTTACGGAGGGAAAGGGAAAGAAGAGAAGCAGAGTCTTCTGCATTGTATGGATTGCATATTGGAACAAGGAGGGGCATGTAGAGGGAGGGACAATGGTGATTCTGATCAGTGTGTGGGTGAGAACAGGAAACAGAAACGCGGTGTGCGACCTATGCATGTGTGAGGGTGTGTGAATATGTGTGTGAGTGTGTGATTGGACTCGTTGAACCTGTGCGACGGTGTCTCTATCAGGGTGCTGTGTGAGCAGTGACTCGCCTCAGCGCCTGCTCTGTGCCGGCGCTGTGTTGTCATGCTCAACGTCTGATGCACTCAGAGGACACAGGCTGCCTGGGAGACAGCGAGAGGGGCGTGATGGCCGGACGCGCCCTGACTTGGCCATGCACATCCAGATATCCACCCAGGCTTCTGTTGGCTTCTCCTCCTGGTCCCCTTCAGCCCTCATCAATGTCCTTCCTGTGCGTCTCCGTGAGGCTGCCTGCCTTCCTGCCGCTGCGCTCTCTGAATGGATGCTGCTGTCAACACACATGTGTGGCTTGCAGTAAGAGCCCATGATCTGGACGGGGAAGCATACAGCTCTGGGTGTACTATGCCATGCTGCTTTAGGGTGACACTGATGCATTTTTAAAGACTTTACCTTTTCAGGTTACTGCTGCTGTTGATCACATTCTTGATGACGTATGATGCGGGGCAGTTGTTATTCTGAATTGAATCCTGATTTTTTTTTTTTGGCTCTGAGTGAAGAGGATGGACTGAGCAACATATGAGATGGGGGTGGTGCACATAAAAATAAGGTCAAGTAAATAATTACCATCCGGAATGAGGCGCCATAATGTTGATTTATTTGTCTCAGTAGCTGCATACATATGCAGTGGATAGATTTTAATTGGGTGTTTTCTAGGAACAAAAGAGCTTCATGGACCGCACTGACAGCGTGTTGAAGGTTGTCAAGAAGAGGGGATTTTTTTTTCTGCCTCCCAGAGAAATGAAAATAACAGTCAGAGAAGAAATCCGTGACTGAAATTCAGATCGAAACAAAGAAATAGGGATTTGGGGGATGGATGAAACCAACAGCCGCTCTGCTGTTGTATATTCCAAGGAGGAACTTAATCTCCCTCCATGTAAGTTTTTAGTCTCAGTCGTGCGGTCAGATTCTGTCACAACCCAACACACTGGCAAACTGTCAGTCGTTCATGTCGCTCCGTCTGGTTTCATTCATCTACTGTGTGTCCACTGAAGCCTGACCACATGAGTGGAGGCGGCGCCCTGCAGCAACGCACCACCTACCTCATCTCCCTCACCCTGGTCAAGGTAGAGGCTGTGGAGGAGAATGGAGGGGAGGCCAAGAACAGCTCCCAGGGGGTGGAGGTGGAGGCCGGGCCCGGGGGAAAGGCGAGAGAAGAGGCCGGAGCAAGAGTGGAGGCTGAAGGTGAAGCTCCTGCACTGGCTGAGAATGGAGCTGGTCAACAACAAAGAGCTGAGCACGCTGCTGTTGTTGTGAAAAGCAAAAAGTTAACAGATGAACTCAAAGATGGAGAGAGAAAACCCCTCAGCCCCATGAAGGATAAACTGCCTTCCACTGTTGATGTGCTGAGCAAAGGGAGTGAAAAGCCACCGTGCAACCTCTCAATCCCCTTACCTGCAGAGAGAGCGATGATTCAGAAGACAAAGTCTGCAGAGATCGACTCACCACGAGTCGAGAAGACGCCTTCCACCCCAGAGGCAAAGCAATGCAAGTCCCCATCACTGACCACAACACCACCAACAGAGGTGGTCGAACCTAGCCGCACCCCGACCAGGACCAGCCTCCCTATCCGTCCGCTGGGACAGCGTCCTGTGAGTCTGCTGAAGTCTCACAGCAATGTGGCCACCCGCGGTCGCGATTCCAGAGAAGGTAGAGAGCGCAGCCCCACCTCAGCACAGAGCCTGGACCGCAAGGACTGCCGCATCCCGACACGCTCACCAGGCCCCTGCAGGGCCTCATGGGCCGAGGCAAGCAGGCCTGACGGATGGAGGGACCTGCGGGATGAAACTCAAGCTGGAATACCTCTGGAGATTGGATGTAGCATGGTTGCAGTGATGAGAGACAACCCCAGGAAGGAGAGACTGAAGACAGGTTCGGCCTCCCTACCTGCACCTGCACCAGCTACCCAAAAGCCTTCACGCAAAGGTAAAAGCCGCACGCTGGATAACAGTGACCTGAACAGTCTCTCTGAAGACCTGGGGCTGGCCCGGGAGGCCCAGCAAGGCCAACGGGGCTCCGCTAAAGACAGGAAGATGCTCAAGTTCATCAGTGGCATTTTCACAAAGAGCAGCTCGGGGGCAGCGGGGTCATCCTCCACAGCGCCCCCTGTCTACATACAGAGAGACTCCAGTGAGGAAGAAGGTAGGAAGTCACACACAAAACATCACTTTCACCTCTTCAGCTCCAAAAGCTTCACGTTGACTACATTCATGATGACAGAAACACATTATCACACACACTGCTGTCTCCAGTTCCCTTGCCAAACAACTATCAGACATATAGCTCCTTCAGTTGTGCACAGGCATCCATTTAAAAAGAGTTGGGGTGGGGTTGGGTGGGGTTGATCTTTTTAACCCTCCTGTTGTCCTCAGGTCAAATTTGACCACTTTTAAAAATGCCTGTATCAGAAATGTGCCATTTTGTTTAACCAAATTACTAAAAAAACGCTCTTTGATTAATTAATTAATCACTTTCATTGAATTTCAGGTGAAAATTGAAAAGGTTTCAAATCACCATCCTGATCAATATACAGTCCTCTGATCTTAACTATTAGTCAAAAATAATTCACAATTTCGGCTTTATTAACTCAAACATTAGGTACAATTCCATAAAAATGAAGGTTATTGCCCATGGATTCCAAAAAGTAGGGTTGAAATAGTGGCAGTAAGGTGGTGTTAGTGAAATAAATAAAAAACAATGCGTTGAAAATTTCAAATTTAAAAAAAAGTGTTCATCTTTTTGACCCGGGGGGGCTACACAAGGGTTGAAGAGCCCATCACAGATACATTCACAGGCTATAATGCTGTCACGAGCTGAGAAACATCTCGACGACACATGAAGTTCTTTGATTTGAGAACTGACAATAGAAACATCTTGGACCGTTTTTATCTAATTCCCCTCAGAGGGCGGGCAGATTTCACACCGCTGGAGGGGTAATCTCTGCACTCACACATACACACTTAAGCAGCGTTCCCAGCATGGGTTGAAATCTTGTAATGAAGCCAAAGGGGGCAGAGGCTTGGGTTTCCCTGCTCTGGGTTTTCTGATTTTTGCCTTGGTTTTATTTCCATAAACAGGGAAAGACATGAGGCGATTGGGGAAGTGGAAGTGTGCATCCAAAGCTAATCAAAAACATTTCTAATCCTGTCTTTGATGTTCCACCCACTACATGTTCTTCCCGGGGGCTTTTTTTGTGTCTTTATCGGGCATTCAATTTAAATTCCATCATCACGTCAAAAGCATTTCTGTGGCATTTCAAAATTAAGGATCCTTGAGTTGCCATTGCTGTTTTCCCCCCTCTTTGGTGTTAATACGTTGGCAGCGTAGGCTAAAACAGTGCATCTCTTTCACAAACGTGTTTTCTCAAAGAAAGAGCGAGTGTCAGCCTGTGGGAGTGTGTGTGTTTTATGTATTCATTCACTCATTGTGTATTCTGTTGTGTGTGTGCATCTTTACACATGCAAGTAGTGAGACTAGCCCCTCCGACTGCACACACACACACACATACATGCACACATACATACATACATACATACATACATACATACATGCATACATACACACATACACATTTACTGAGGGCAGGAGGAAGTGTTGCCATGGCAACCGGCAGGACTGCTGCTTCTGCTGCTGCTACAGAGGCAGAGTCTGATGAAATAGAGGGGTGGAGGAGGATGAGGCGGTTGTGTGTGTGTGTGTGTGTGTGTGTGTGCGTGCGTGCGTGCGTTTGTTCCTTCGTGTGTGTGTGTGTGTGTGTGTGACACTGTGTGTTGACACACGAGAGAGGATTCGGACTAAATTTCCCTAAAATGATTTAAGTTAGAAAATTGGCAGTTCTGGATGTGAGCTACAGGCGAAATGTGGGGGTTGCAGCCTCGCAGGGTGGATCACACACGATTAGTTTGGAGCAAGGAGGGTGGATAATTGGCTTTCTGTATAAATCTGTGTGTCAGGCAGCAAAAGGACTACACTGTCTGATCACTTTTGGCAACAGCAGCCGGCCATAAAGAGAGCTTTGACTTAGACAAAGATAGACTAACTGTGTGTTTGCGTGGTAGGACTCAGCTCTACAGTAAGCCTTCTTTTTGTCATCGTCTGAAGCACATCGTCCCCGGCTGCATCTGTGCGCCGTTGGCCTGGACGCTCCATACATTTAGCACCAGGCTCGAGTTTTAATCATCATCTGTCTTGGAAGGACACTTCACACATTCCCACCCAAGATGGCAGACAGTATAGTCTGCCCAAAACCTTTGGGTCTCCTCTGTTGTCTTTCTGTGATTTGTCCATTTCGTCCTTCTGTTTTTTATATCTTGATTGGATTTCTGAATTAGTTTTGGCAACATGGTCCCTAGAGGATGACTTTTCCTAGATCCTACTGACTTTTCCTCTAGGGCTACCAGCAGGTCCCGATCTTCCCGTATCCAGTGAAATATCTCAACATCTCCTTGATAGATTGGCATAAAATGCAGTACAGACGTTCATGGTCCTCATTAGGGCTGGGTGTTGTTTAAACAACGGCATTAGCAGTGCCCTTAAAGGGATACAGATACTAATCGAGTACTTTATTTGACACATTTCATCAAACTGTATTTGATACCCATTGTGTGAATGACAACATTCAGTGCAATGCCACCCTGCTGCTGCGGTGGCGGGCCAATCACATGTCTCGTTTAATCAAGGAACGCTTGCAGTGATTGGCTGGATCTTTTCCAGATCTGGTTAAAGAAAGAATCAAATGCAGATATCGTTTGACTAGAAAAGTCCCAATACAACCTGGTTATTTTGATTGATACCTTAACGTTATTGAGAATCGATGCCCAGCTCTGTTCCCAGACCCTAAATCTTAATGAATCAACAGTAGCACCATGATCAGGTCAAAAATTCAATGTGTCCAATACTTTCATTTCCAACTAAATACGCGCAAAACTACTGACAATCCCATCGGCCTCTGCTGTACTCTGCGTTTACTGCTAATTACCAAATGTGAGCATGCTAACAAGCTAAACTGAGATGCTAAACGCGGTAAAGATTGTACCTGATCCGCACCCCAGCGTGGCTGTAGACTCTTGGTTTTACTGGGTACACTCAGTTACCAGTTTATTAGGTACACGTACAGCAGTGTAACGCAACAATCCTGCAATAAATTCTTTTTTCATGAAAGTTATAATGTTGTTTCAACTGCATGACCATTTTGGAGGCTGCAGTTTGTGATGCTGAATCATATTGTGTTATACTGACACGTGTTTCTGTTATTTTGTCCACCTTATTAATATCAATAAGAGTAGGCCTACAGTAATATAGCATGTATATCACAATGTAGTTGCACAGCACCACAACCTCCACCCTCCCAAATGCTCATACAGTCGCATCAACAGCCAGGCAGTGGGATGATGGGTTGGGAACCGGAAGGACGCTGGTTCAAGTCCCCTTATGGACCAAAGTATGGAGTGAGAATTGATGGCTGAAGAGCTGCCAGTTTTGCTCTTGAGCCCTGCCAGGTGCTCTTGAGCAAGCCCCCCCCCAAGCTGATCAGGGCCCTGGATCAGCTGGCAGCCCACTCACTCTGACATTTCTCCATATGTGCATGTATAGGACCTGAGCATGTGTGTGTGGTGACCAAAACAGAGTGTAAATTGGAATTTTCCCACTGGGATCAATGAAAAGACTAAAAATCATTACTTTTTTTTTTTAAACAAGGGGATTTATTGCATTAGTTGCTCAAGTTTATTGTAGTAGACTGCTTTAGTTTTAGCTGTGGTGTACCTAATAATAAACTGACAACTGAGTGTATGCTTTTTCTGTCTCTGAAAAAGTCTAAGCCTCCCCTAAGGCTGTCCCTCTGTGTCTTTTTATTCTGGTCCCTCTGAAGGCACAGCTGGGTATCTGGGTGTGAGCGTCACATCACATCGGGGACAGGCCACCTCTCTTTGGCCCAGGAGGGACACTGGCACAGCTGTGTGCAACCTGACCCCTCTACTGTACTGCATGATGTGTATGTGGGTGTGTGCATCCACGCGTGTGTGTGTGTGTGTGTGTGTACATTTGAAGGTTCATGTTGTTTCTCCATCACACACACCAGCAAAAAAAAAGCTGAAATGATTACTTGACTCAGAAAAAGGATGAAAAGATAATTTTTAAGCAATAAGAGTAGGTGGATCATGGTCATGGTTAAGCAACATTTAAATAAATAAAAAGATAAATGCATTTGTATCTAAACTTTACACTTATATCTTACAATGTTTGTTAAGGAGTCAGTGTATTATACAATTTCTACAAGGTGAAAGTTATGAGCATTACATACACTAGGCTACATGAAGTGTAAAGGGTTGTTCATTCTTTTAATGGCATATTCACTATATGTGTGGGCATATGTATTTAAAGAATACTTGTTATGAAACTTGGATGATAAATAAGGATGTGGGTTAATGACAGAGATTAAAGATGATGTAGTTGGGCAGTGAAGGTCACGTAAAGTATGAAGTTTTGGGGAAATTCGTTTCAATATGTTGATGAGTTTAGGTTGTATTATTTTATATTATTGTTTCAGAGGTTGCCCGCAGTTTGATAATCTACTACAAATGAAAGTGAGGATTTGCTGATTCATTTCATTGTAAACTGAAGATCTTTGGGTTTTGGATTAGTCTCAGGCACTTTGTAGACATCTCCATGGCTATTTCTGCACTATTTTATGATGATTTATTGTCAAAAGGTTAATCAATCCAAACAAGAATCGATGGTTGCAGCTCTAGTTCAAAGGGGAGATGCTGTATGAGTCTTTGAACGTTTGAGTGGCAGCTGAACTGAAGCATCCAGCAAAGGCCACAGTAACTCACCTCGCAGCTGCCCGTCGTTTACAGCACGCAGGGAGCTAAGTGGATGACGAGTGTTGCGGCTGCATCTTGTGACTGAAAGGTTACCTTCATTAAAACGACCTGCGAGGCCACACGGATGCTTCTGGCGACCAGTCACACAGCAGCTGTGTGATTTATGGCTCTCCCACATGGCCGGTATGACGGAGGCTCTTTTACACTGCACATGATCAAAATGATGAATCTCTCTCTCTCTCTCTCTCTCTCTCTCTCTCTTTCCCCAGTAAATATTGCCAACAGCCAGGAGTGGACCCTGAGCAAATCCATCCCAGAGCTCAGACTGGTGAGGCACCAGTTACACTACCACACACATTCACTGCCAGTACACCACAAACAGAAGGATTAACTCCATTTATTAATATTGTGTCATTTTATTAAAGAAGTCTCTAGCAAACTTACACAATCACAAATGCTTTTATGTGTAGGGCTGAGCGATAGCTATCATAAAAACAATATAAAAATGTCTTATGGTTGATATTCTTCTATATCGGCTGCATTCCAAACCGCACGCTTTTTCTTTTAAATGTTGGTGTGTACTGCAGAGTGCCCCTACAAATGATGTAAGCTACTGTTAAAGGCAGTATGCATGCAGTTGGGACAATAACTACTTTATAACATTGCGGCTTGACTTTTGACCCTCTTGATCATGTATGCGCTCAAAGGATTGTGGGTAAGAATAGCCAGAAAAGCATGCTAGCTAGCCTCCTGCAAAGTCCGACTGGATGCAGTAGGACATCACAATATGTTCATTTTGCACTAAAGTTCTTAATAAACGGAAACAATACTCATGGGTTTATTTCAGATTATTTATTTATTGAATTACCAGCAAACATGCTATACCGGGATACATTCATTAGTGTCTAAATTCTATGAACCGCTGGCTACAGACAATAGACTAAACATGACTGAAAGGAACAAAAGCCTATCAGATGGGGGAACTGGTTCTGTCTGAGAGTTATATTTGATACATCACACTGTGATCGAGCCTGAATTAACTTTCTGCCGTTATATTTCCTTCCCTCTTCTCTCAGGGCATTCTGGGAAGTCCAAAAAGCGGCAAGTCAGCACTGGTGAACAAATACATCACGGGCAGCTATGTTGCACTTGAGAAGCCTGAGGGTGAGAAACATGCACAAGTACACAATATGTGTATTATGTGTCCTTTACAGTGGTGGAATGTAACCAAATACATTTACTCAAGTACCGTACACATTTGAGCTACTTGTACTTTGTTTGAGTCATTTCTTTTAATGCCCCTTTGTACTTATACTGCACAACATTTCAGAGGGAAATATTGTACTTTTTACTTATTTCAATTTAGTTCAAATATGAAGGTCTCCCTTTGGGTTATTACTACAGCTGTTTTCATTTTTCACAAACAAAACTATCAATTAATGAAGAAAATAATTAGTTTAATCATCATAATGAGCTCAGCCTTAAAAAACTACAACAGTAACTCCTGCTTCTACAATATTGCATGAGTAATAATATTATAATGATGGAATATCTACTATTTTAAGAGTCAGCGTCATCTACTTACTTCTTTAGGTACATATTCATGATTATACTGATACTTTTACTTCAGTAGTAGTCAACATGTACAATATAAACAGTATGTACAACATAAAATCTAGTATACAAAGCAGTCTAGACAGTACAAACAGAGTAATTAAGAGTGAGAGTTACAGGCAGAAGTACAATGCTTGTGTTTGTATGAATGTCCTATATTCTTATCAATTTAAGCTCCCCTCCAGAAATTAAATTATAATAAAATATAAAAACATTCATGGTTGTGACCCTAAAAAAAACAACTTAATAAGCCATTCAGTTTATAGCTCGTACTTTACATTTACATTTGTAAATGTGTGTGAGAATGTATCTGATGAGCAGGCGGCACCTTGTACAGGCACCAGTGTGTGAATGGTTAAATCAAACTTTAATGGTCTGAGCTCTTCCTCCACTGCTGATCCTTTAGGTAGTTGAGTGAGCGGGGGAAAAAATGTTTTTGGTTTATAAATACCAACATGTTTTGTCCCAGTTGATTGTTTTTGTTGAGAGAGATGCAGCGTGTTGTGTGATATGGTTTCATCCTCCATCATCTTCATCTTGTCTGTTGTCTGTCATTGTCCCTGTCAGGTGGGAGGTATAAAAAGGAAGTGCTGGTGGATGGACAGAGTCATTTGTTGCTGATCCGGGAGGAAGCTGGACCGCCAGATGCACAGGTGTGTTTGTGTTTGTGTGCGCGTGTGTTTGTGTGTGTGTGTGTGTGTGTGCGTGTGTGTGTGTGTGTGTGTGTGTGTGTGTGTGAGAGAGAGAGAGAGACAGCAGTAAGTGTGCAAAACTGTAACCTGCAGACTTCAGTGCTAGAATGTATTGCACATTTACTCAGGTACTGTCCTTGAGTAATATAAGTGTTGTATAAGTATAAGTGTTTTTTACTCCACTACATTCATCTGATTGTAGTTTTTATAAAATACTATGTTTTATGATAAATCTTAACCATATGAGGGCCTACAAGCCCAGCGGAAATGATTTGACCATTAAACACACAACACACACACAAAAAGGTCCCAGTTTTGAATATCTGTACATGTTTATATCTAATGTTAAATTTGACTGTCTTTACATGTGTATTAGAGTTTACTTTTTTTAAATGATAAAAACTTATCCTAATAGTGTGATAATGTACATATAAATGTTAATTGTGTTTTGTCTGATGCCTTGGCAACGTTGTCATTGTGAGAGAGAGTGAGAAAGAGAATACCTGCAGACTTGATCCTCTATCTTCCTCTTCCTCCCTCAGTTCAGCAGCTGGGTGGACGCAGTGATCCTGGTCTTTAGTCTGGAGAACGAGGGCAGCTTCCAGGAGCTCTACCAGCTCTACAGTCAGCTGGGTGCACAGCGCACGGACATCCCGGTCATCGTGGTCGGCACCCAAGGTCAGCACACGAATCACCGCCACGCGGATTCCTTCTGGGAGCGCATTCCACACAACACACTGGGAAACATTTTGAAATTGAAACAACTGTTTGGTCGCACTTTAGATTTGATTTCCATTTTCACAGTTTCATGTGGCTGTGGAGCCAGCGTCAGTAGAAAGATCTCTTCTGTGACTTTGTTGTCATCATAAGTTAATGAGGGACTGAAGGGAACACTAATCTTCAGACCACAATTTAAAAAAAATAACATGTTATGCATTCACTCAACTCATCATTTCAAGTCATGAACTCAATGTAAATGTTTAAAAAAATTGAAGTGATCTGAAAATGGAAACAAATTACCTTGACTTTAAAGTAAGTGTTATTCTGACATGAACTTAACGATTAAAAGTTTATTACTCTAAATTCCTGTAGGATGTTTCATAGTATAACTTCAATTTCAAGCAAAACCCCCAAACCTTTCTCTGGTTCCCACCTCTTGAAGGTCCAATGACACAGTGCTCTTTGGATGCTTTTATATAGACCTTGGTGGTCCCCTAATACTGTATCTGAAGTCTCTTTTATATAGACC
>NC_048413.1:1242255-1243513 GCF_013103735.1 Etheostoma cragini | reverse complement strand
GGGGGGGGGGGGGCCTTGACCAACTGCCACTTTGCTCGTTTAAAAGCCATGATGTCTCTCTCTCATGGGAGGGCCAAATTTTCTGGGCGAGCAAAGCAGAGAACAGGAAGGTAACCTTGCCCCTTATGACCTCATAAGAAGCAAGATAGCAGATCGGGCCATCTGTGCTTTCATCTTTTTTTTTGTTTAAACATTTGTAGAGACACCTTATAATATAGTGTTGATGGTCCTCAGAAAAGTTTGAGCAACAAACATATCTTTTACTGCATTCTATTGTATTTTGTGGATTTTCAATTTACTTCAATTTTGTTTAAATTCACAGTGAAAATGTCATTGTTCTCCCTGCTTCGACCATGCATTAGTTGCATCATCTTCCTTCCGTTTCATGGCTGATCGCAACCATTGCTCATGCAGCCACAACCCACTTTATGAGTCACATTTTAGCAGATTGTCGAAATGAAAGTCCCCTGATTCTTAAGTTGTTATTGGGGGGGATAAATGCCTGGGTTCGAAACTTGAGGGTGATGTGTTGCCTGCGTCCCCCCCAAAATCTATGCCTATTGTCATCTATAATAGTAAACTGAATACGAAGGGGATTTGGACAAATTGAGTACATCACCTTGGGTTATTTTTTGTTCTTTTACTGTCTAACAATTAATGTATAACTCGAGATATTAATGAGTACAGAAAATAAAACAAAAGTACAAATAAAAGTACAAGCCTGTCTGATAATGACTCTTTGCAGTGCTGTTTTTCTCCTTGATTACAGTTTTCTCTTCACTGATTTTGTTTGTTTGCTGCAGATAAAATCAGCAGCACCAACCCTCGAGTGATTGAGGATCAGCGAGCCAGACAGCTGTGCATCGACGTGCGTCACTCGCTGTTTTACGAGACCTGCGCAACCTACGGGTTCAACGTCGATCGGGTGTTTTCAGAGGGTGAGCTGACTGAAATCAGACTCAGAATCAGAATCAGAAAAAAAGCTGTTTTGCCTCAGTAAGTTACACCTATGTGTAATTTGCCTTGGTGATTGGTGCATGTACACAAACAAACATATTAAACATTCATAAGAAATAAATAGTAAACACAGAGATGGAAACAAGTATGCACAAAATAGCTGTTTAGCCTAGGCAAAAGGACGCTAATTGGGTGGAGTGCAGAATGCACAAAATAAAGACAGTGGTATGTGCAATGGGCAGATGTATGGTCCGGAATGAAGGTTAGTGCAAGGTGTAGTGACTGGGGATTGGGGGGGGGG
>NC_048413.1:1224912-1242245 GCF_013103735.1 Etheostoma cragini | reverse complement strand
TCAGTTGGCCTTGTTCTCTCTGCCATACATAATACATACTGTACTGTGTTTTACAGCTGCCCAGAAGATTGTAGCTCAGAAGAAGCAGGCGGCGCTGCAGGCCTGCAAGTCTCTTCCCAACTCCCCCAGTCACTCTGGAGGCTCCACACCTGGATCAGCATCGCTCCCCGGCCAGGTACCCCACCTCATCCTAACAGCTGGAGCTAGCTCCTTTTTATTTCTGTCCGTCATGAAGACAAACCTGTGGCTCCTCTCACACGGACAAGGCAGGGCACGTAATAGATTAAAACCTCAGGGATACATAAAGACAGGGTGACCTCTTGCTTGGGCCAGTAGAGTGTGTGAGACCTACGCAGTGACCCGGGTTTGAATCCGACCTGCAGCTCTTTGCTGCGTGTCATCCCCTCTCCGTCTCTCCTCCCTTTCCTGTCTTTTACTGTCACTACTAAAGGGGAAAAGCAACAAAAATAATCTTAAAAAGAAAAAAAACATACAGAGACCAAATCAAAGGAAAAGGTATCAGTTGACACTATTATACAGTGGTGGAATGTAACTAAGTACATTTACTCAAGAACTAACCTTAATTTAAAGGTTATTGTACTTTACTGTTGTTACTCCACTACATCTCACAGGGTTATTGTACTTTTTACACCCCTATGCATTTATTTGCCAACATTAGATTAATGATACAGCATATTAACCAACTACAGTAATGAATGACTACATATTACCATAAGTAAATAAAGTGATTAAAATGAGCTCCACCTTCACCAGCATTACATGCATCAATTATTATATTCCAGTGAAATATGCATACATTATTCTGAAAGCAGCCATACTACATAATGAGTACTTTGAGTATATTTGGATGTTGATACTTTTGTACTTTTACCAGTAAGGTTTTGAGTGCAGGACTTTTACTTGTACTGAGTATTTGTACACTGTATCATTGCTGCTTTTACACAAGTAATAGATCTGAATACTGTACATCTTCCACCACGGCCATTAATACTCAATGTACTTCAAAATAACTTCAAGTAGTACACTGAATACAAGTAGAAAGCAAAAAAGCCGGTGTAAGGCTAAACTCCCGGGCTTTCTTTAAGGAAATTGAATGGGTGTAAATGCCGATTCAGTCTTTGTGCATCACCTTTGTTGACAAAATTAATTTCTGTTTTCTATGTCACTGAAAACAGTATTGCACGATTTCCAGAAATAATAGCACAAAAAAAGGATAGAAAACAAAATGCTCATTGAACTGACTTTTGTGCATACCCCCCCAAAAAAAGAGTTTTCTCTCAGATTCACACAGAAATATTTACATGTTTCTATGTTCAAGGACTGCAATGATGTCAGAGCGCTGAATACTAACATGTTCAGGTGTGAAACTTGTTATTGTTCTCTTGTTTGGGTAAACGCAATATTTTTCCAGTCTAGACAGATATTACATAAGACCTTATAAAAATAGGACACACACAAAGGTGTTCAGTTATTGCCCAGCTGGTGTTTTTGTTGTTGTTCTGCTCCCCTTCACAAAGTTTCAGGAGCACTAATTAGTGGTCGTGATGCCAAGGTAGTCATCTCTGCATATTTCAGTATTGATAAGTAAAAGATAAAAAACGTTACGTCCTGACAAAGGTAAGCCATGGAAAGGAATCTTTTTTTTGTTGAAAACAAGACTCAGAGGGCTTTCTCCAGCTCACCCAGTAAGAGTCCTGCAGCGACCAGGGTTCAAATCCGCCCCGCGGCCCTTTGCTGCCTGTCATCCACCATCTCTCCCCCTTTCGTGTCTATCCACTGTCACTTTAAGAAAGGGAAAAACACACAAAAATGATCTTAAAAAAAAGAAAACATGTGTCAAGTTTCCAGATTCAAAGTGAGAATGTGGAGCTGTCTCTGAACAGTTTAAGAGTTACGCACATTACAAAGTTAAAATCATCTATCAAACTGAAACCGCTCACCTCTCCCTCCACGTCCATCTCAGTTCCCTCAGCATCTTTCTCTCGTTCACCATCATCGACCGCTAGAAAGCATCCCACTGTCAATCATCGCCCACGTTGTTGGACAGTTATTTCACCTGTTTTCATCTTTCAGCCCATTCTCACTCTCTCCATCTCTTCTCTCACGCCTCCATCCCCTCCCCCCCTCCCTCCTCCTTCCTCCTTCCTGACCTCCTGACCCGGCTGTGCCCCCCCACCCTCGTGCCACCTCTCAGGCCAGTAATGGCCCGAGTTGTGGCTACGCCTACTCCCTGCCCTCCACCCCTGTGATTGGTCATCGAGATCTGCGGGTTGCACAGGGAGAGGGCGGAGGCAGTGTCCCGTCCCGTCCGCTGAGGGGCATCCCCAGACGGCCCTCCCTCTTCAAGGTCAGTTGTCGCCAACTGACGGCTGTCTCACACCTTCAACCTCCCATCATCTCTCACTCTCATTTCACTACATTCATCTCTAGCTCTCTCTCCTCTGAAGTCCCTTTTGAAACACCTCCCTGCCGTGTGATTTTGATTTCAGAACCGGGACTCAGATAAGAAGTCCGGTGACCCTAAAGGAGACCCAAGCAGCCTGCGAGGCGTTCCCATCAAACAGGTTTGACTAACATTACAGAACAGAACACAAAACAAGACTTTTAAAATGTAAGTGATGGGAATCACAGCTCTTTCTAGAGAGCCAGATCATTTGGCTGCACTTCTTCATTTAGAACCACATCTGGCTTTTTTATTGTAGCCAAAATTAGCAACATTTTTGAACCTATGATTGGTATGTGAGCACATATCGCCTATCACTTAAATCATTCAATGTAAATAAACTAAAACAAATCATTTCCAATGATGCATAATTTTACATTAAGTTGCAAAAAAGAAAAACCTGAGGTAAAAGCATTAAACACGTGTGACTGCTGAGTTTATTTGTTGCAATAGATAAGTGAAAAGTGAGATATTTCAATCAGGGCAACATACTAAATAAATAACCTATAAAACTCATTTTTTCAGTGCTTGTGCACATATATTTAGGCATGTGGAGGGTTTACCAACTAATTAACTCGTAAATAATAAGACTACCGAGTCAGTTTTTTGTGGGCTAATTTGATTGATTTGAAAACACGACATATGACAAGCCATTCCAATCTGGCTTCCCTCCGTATGTCACATGCAGGTTCAGTAAAAGACAACGCAGCTTTAGAACTACCTTTTGCAAAGGTACACCGTGTCTTTCTCGCAAGCCAATCAGAGCACACTGCGCTCTTTGTGAGTGGGGCTTTCTTAAAGAGACAGGCACCAAAACTGAGTGTTTCAGACTGATAGTGAATACACGTATCTTTAGACAGACTGTACAAGAAAAATATAAAACCTTGTGTTTCTTGAACATTAAAGCATGTAACATGTTCTAGTAGAAACCCAAAATACAAGTGTGAACATGAGGATGATAGGTCTCCTTTAATGTTGTTACCAAAGGGAGCGAGGTGTTTCTGGAATGTCTTTAACACATTCGTCGTAGGATCATATTCTTAATAAGACATTCATTTACCAAAAAAAAACAAGGAAAAGGACATTTTCTGGGAATTCATTGGACACTCAAAATAGCCGGCACATCACTATTGAGTTCAATGATGCTTCACTTTGCTTGCAGCACAATGTGTACACATTCCCTCTTCAGCATCAAGGTGGGAACAAATTTATTTCATCTTACGTAAGCAGCACAAACAAATCTGTTTCTCAACAACGTTCTATTAATAATGTGCATGTGTTTTCAGCTATTGTTGACAGACCACATTACACTTTGAAGAAAGTGTCTCGGCTCTATATTTAGACCGGCTCAGAGCGGCGGTTTGTTACGAGCGCACTGACCTTGGTTGTTGTTTTTGACAGAGCATCCTTTGGAAGAGAAGCGGCAGCTCTCTGAATAAGGAGTGGAAGAAGAAATACGTCACCCTGTCCAACAATGGCACGCTGTCCTACCACTCCAGCTCCAGTGTAAGATAACACCACAGAGCGGATCAATGCAGCAGTAAAACGCACAGGGAAGGTTTTAGAGCTTGCACTGGGGAGGCGATCAGATCTGCAGCTTTTTAGATTTAACTGCACTTTCAACTTCAATGGACTATGGGAATTGCTTTGAAACCTTTACTGTTGATTCCTTTTTCTCCTTTTTTTCCAGAAAACCTTCAGAGTGATTTAACATTGGTATATGATATTGAGATTGATTTTCCTGCTCCACCATTAGTGGAAAGTAGGGCTGCATGCTCTTAGTCGATTAGTTGACTGATCAGCAATGGTCTTCGTTTACTAAGATTTCTTTAGTCCATTTAATCAATTTTAGGGATTTCCAAGAAATACATTTCCAAGAAACTTATGAGCACGTTTCTGGTAAACACAAGATTGAAAGTGGTGCTGTTGCATGATTCTTTGTGGAGAAACTCAGTTTTACAGATGTTAAATGAATGTATTCATACCGTGCTGTTCTAGTCTTAATGACCACTCAAAGCACACAGATCGGTTGATTAAATCATCTAACCGATTAGTCGACAAAAGTGTTAGTCGACTCAGAATTTCTTCAGTCAAGGCTCTGTGTAATACTTGAAGTACTGTAAATCGAAGTTTCTATCTAAGGTTTGCTAGCATAAGCCCTCATAAGCTACTGATCATATCAGGCTGTAGCAGCAATGTTGTGCTTACTTATTTATGAATTCATCTAATAATTTGGAGGAGGAAGAATCACCTATTCTTTACAAAAGTGATTGAGTGTCTTGTTAATCTTTATATCTGGTAAAAGTGTCTAATATGTGAATGATACGTTGTCGGGTTCAGGACTACACACAGAACATCCATGGGAAGGAAATCGACCTGCTGCGTGTGACAGTCAAAGTTCCCGGGAAACGACCCCCGAGGGCCGTGGCTCCTGCGGGACCCTCCCCTGTCCCCCCCGCCTCTGCACCTGGAGTCAACGGGCTGAGTAAGGAGCCGGCAGCCGCCGACAGCACCAGTACAGGTACGTCTTCCTGTGTACCTGTATTCAGAGTATGGAAACTCCACATTACCTAGCTCATCTACGGAGCCTACAATTCTGAAGTACTCTAATTACATTCCATTGTATACTTGTATTCCACACCATTTCAAAGAAAAGTATTTTACTTTTAACGCCATTACATTTAATAAACAGCTATAATTACTAATTACTTTTCAGATTAAGGTAATATCTTATAAAATATGATGCGTTGTTATGTATCACCAGCAACAACATTAAAGTACATATATGTATCTATAAAACTAAAACCTTGTACAGTATGTATGAATCTGAATAATTGTTCTAGGGTGATATGTTTCATTCAATTGGGTCAGTGGATTTGATAAATGACCAACAGAGGATTTCATTCTTGCGCATCCTTTTTGAATTTGACATACTGCATATTAACTTTTCGCTTCTGGGCGTCAGTTCCTCAGCTGTGTCCAGCCACCCTGTCTGTGGTTGATGATCGGTCAGGTGGTCTGTCTTCTCAAGGAGGAGACCGAGCACTCCAACGCTGCCCCTCCTCATTGTCCACCAAAGCACAAAGTGTTGGTATGTAATAACCTTTTAGTCATTGCCAGCACATTTAAAAACACTTTAGCTGCACTAAGACTGCTGTCATACATACATACTGTACCTACTTACATACATACATACTGTACATACTGTACATCCATACATCCATCCATCCATACATACATACATACTGAACATACATGCATCCATACATACGTACATGCTGCACATCCATACATACAAACATACATACATACTGTACATACACACTGTAAATACATGCATACATACACATATACAGTACATACATACATTTCATGGGTGCTGTTCCTATGTATAGGATGGGTTAAGTGACACAAGTGTACAAGTGTTCAGATATGATAGTATAGGTACCTTTAAGCTTTACATACATTCTTTTTGCACCATATGTCAGATGCCCTTGAAGGAGCAGCCACTGGAAAAGATCCCAGCCAATCATCTCCCATGACCGACAGGAAGAAGAACCGGAGGAAGAAGAGCATGAATCAGAAAGGAGATGCAGCCGTTGGTCAGGCTGAAGGTAAATCAGCTCAGAGACCTGTTTGGAACCTGTTACTGCTAGTAGTGTGATAAGGAGAGATTTGTTATGTGGACTGTATAAATACACAGAAACTGTAGTTAGTGATAAGAAGCATCAGTTTGTTTAGGCATAACTAGAAAATGAATGCATTCATAAAACAGTATGTTTTCAAGGTTTTTAATTATTGCAGATGTTCTTATTAACAACTCAAACCTCTTTAAGAAACTATGTTTACATCTTCTTATTATTTACATTTATTCCTGTGCAGTTTTCTTAATCCTTTATCTTTTGCTGCTGTCTCTTCTGCGAGGATACAGATTATTGTTTTTCTTTCTCTGAATATTTCTTCCCAGCCTTCTCTTAACACTTGTATTTGTCTTTCTCTGTTTCTCTTCTTTTTTCCTCTCTCTGTGCTTATCTCTCGCTCTGCAGCCAAACGCAAAATGTGGAAGTTAAAAAGCTTTGGTAGCCTGAGAAACATTAATAAGACAGGTAACAAGCGAGGGGGATGGAGCTTAATCTGCCTTGATCTTCAGTGTGTCTCACATCCTGAGCTTAAGATGTTCCATTTGACCTCTTTCCGTTGTAACCTCAAGATTTTTCTGTTCTCACCTTCCATCAGATTGCTGTTTTGTGTCATTTTGCATTTGTTTTTTGTTCCTCCTTCACTGACTGTGTATTCATAGTGCCCATTATTTTAATCAATGGTAAATGATCTGTCTATTTACTTCTGCAATGTTACTTGAGTCTGTTCTGCTTCCCTTTAATCGCAGAGGAAGAGAATGCAGACTTCATCATAGTGTCGTTCACGGGGCAGACGTGGCACTTTGAGGCTCCGAGCCTGGAGGACCGGGACGCGTGGGTGTCGGCTATAGAGAGCCAGATCCTGGCCAGCCTGCAGTCCTGTGAGAGCGGCAGAAACAAGGTACACACGTTTTAACACACCTATTTTTACAATCAGTGACATGATCCTACATGAGCACACATTTGCTTTTCTGCACCGAGAGTAGTTTGGAGACATCTGAATCAAAACCTGATGACAGCTGTGTGATTGCTGCCAGCACTGTCAGTCACATCTGATAAAACCACAGTCACTGCCCTGAGGAACCACATTTGTTTTTGAGAGATAAGGCCAAGACACGGCACCATTTAAAGCCAGGCTTAAAAACTCTTTACAATGAATACTTTTTCAAATAATATCTGAAACGGTCTTTACGCCCCAACAGCAATAAATAACTTATGGGCTCTGAAATGGAGTGAAAAGATTGGGGGGGGCTACTTTTAAATCTTGCTTGCAATTCCAATAGAATTGCCTTGATTAGTGGAGTAAGTAAACCTGTGCATAATCCAACTTTAGGGAAACTGACTGGGGAATGAGGAACAGGTGAGCATGTGGATGTGGGCTTCAGGTAAATAGATATTATGCTAATATACTTTTCACACACAGTATGTAGTTCCGAGTGCATAGTTTGTGCATTTTGTGACGTGCATGTATGTGAGGAAGACATTCTTAGTATAAGACGTGAGCAAAACTGTATTGCATCTCTTCAGATGGACTATGATGCAGACGGTTAAAGACCCGAATCAAAGAATGTCTTTTATTTTTCAATAATTTGGATTTATTATTATCACATGCATGTAGACAGCCCTCAGTATAAGGTTATTCTCATATGGATTTTAAGTACAATTTCCATTCATCCATCCATCTTCATCCGCTTATCAGTATTGGGTCGCGGGGGCAGCAGCATTGTAAAATAAGTCCTTTTAATGGTGGACTGTGTGTGTGTCGGTGCAGGCTCGGAGGAGCAGCCAGAGCGAGGCTGTAGCGCTGCAGGCCATCCGCAACGCCAAGGGCAACAGTCTGTGTGTCGACTGTGAAGCACCAAGTGAGTTTCTCTGCTTTAAAGCCCCCTCGCAGCCACAGCTGGGGACATTTACCATTTTAGTCCAGTCAGTTCCGTTTTTCTCAAGATTCTTTTGTGTTGATGCTTTTACTGTATTCATACAGCAGTAGTAATCATGCTTTGTTTATGCTTATATTTGTACATGTCTTTAAATGTAAAGCACTATAAGTTTACGTGTAAATCTGTCATAAAGTATATGACTCACAGATATATATATATATATGTGAGTATATATACATTTTGTTATTGGATTGTGATTATTAATGAACTGACATGTACTGAAACTGGTAAAGGTGGAGCAAATTTTAATTCACTCCTATATTTTATATATATATATATATATATATATATATATATATATATATATATATATATATATATATATATATATATATATATATATATATATATATATATATATATATATATATATATATATGGCTTGTAAAGCATGATGTCAATAAATTCTTATTGATGTAATAATGTTACATATTTATTTGATTGTATTTTGTACTATTAATTTAAATGTGGAAAGTACTTAAAAATCTGTACAACATCTGATAAGTGTACAAAGTAGCAGAAGATTGACAAATTTAAGTAAAGTATAATTACCTCAAATTATACTTAACTACAGTACACTTTCTACTGCTGCCACTCTTTAATCTGTGTTAGTTCATTTTGGAAAATAATTACTCTTTCTTTTCCCTGCAGATCCCACCTGGGCCAGCCTCAACCTGGGCGCGCTGATCTGCATCGAGTGCTCTGGGATCCATCGAAACCTGGGGACTCACCTGTCCCGCGTGCGCTCGCTGGACCTGGACGACTGGCCCGGAGAGCTCACGCAGGTCCTGGCTGCCATCGGAAACCACATGGCCAACAGCATCTGGGAGAGCTGCACCCAGGGCCGGACCAAACCCACGCCCACGGCCACGCGGTGGGTATCAGCACATTTAGGGTTACACAGGAAACACAGCTTCTTAGATTGAAGGACAGCAGCTGGTTTCAATGGACGCCTGAACTGTAATCCAATCAGTATGTAGGAGGTTAGAACACAATATAAGGATCAGTTCATTCAAGTGTTCACTGTTATATTAAATGGGCGGTCATTCATTTTCTGTTCATGCGCATGATTCAAAGAACGAGTAATAGTTGTCCTTCTATCTGCTATACACACTGTGACATCTCTCCATCAGTGCATGTACAGGTACCGAGCATGGGTCTGTAATTTAGGCCTATGTGTAATGTGTGTAATCACAAGTGATCAGTGTACAGTGTTCAGAATACAGTGTGTACTCTGTTCACAGTGTACGAGTGAACAGGCTGAAAACATTGTAATTGCCCCTTGCATGATTAATAAAGTACACATTAGTATTATTGTGGGAAATATGAGATGTGAAAGTTGGCAAACTTTGTTACTGCAAGAAAAAAAATGGGAGCAGAGTCAGATCTCAAACATCAGATCTTCACATGAGTGAAAACCTGCTCCTTTGCATGACTGTCCTGCGTGTGTCTGTTTTCCAAGTGAGGGAAGAGAGTCGTGGATCCGGGCGAAGTACGAACAACGGGCGTTTGTGCCGCCTCTTCAGCCGGCCCCGGGTCCAGACGACGGCATGCCGACGTGGCTGCTGTCTGCGGTGACAGAGAGGGATCTGCCCAGACTGCTGCTCCTCCTGGCCCACAGCACCAAGGAACAGATCAACGCTCAACCGGCCGGGTCCAGCGCATCGCCTCGCTCGGCCCTGCACGCCGCCTGTCAGCTGGGCGATGTAGTCATGACCCAGCTGCTCATCTGGGTGGGTTTCTCCTTGCTCTTCACTTGTCTTTTAATGTCCTTTTTTACTTTTGAGGTTGGTAGATTTAATCAATAAGAACATAGGCTAGGCATATGAGCCCAAGTCTTTTCCGTCACTAAGCCTATTTATTGTTTGAGTTTACTGTGATATGTATTTTAATATTGTTTTATGATGACTGACTAAGCAACTACTAACTGACTCACTGACAAACCATTAACATTCATGGTTCACCCTTTATGTGAAGTATCTGCTCATATATTACAAGACAAATTGAGCAACACGATTTCATAATAAAACAGCACATAGGACCCATTGAGATGGTCTTGCCATGGCGGAATAAATTGGTTTGGGGGCCCCAAAGCAGAAGATTCCTGTTGGCCCCTGGTGGCCCCCTAGCCTACTGCTCTTTGTTCAACATGAATATACCCTGTCACTTTTAAATTCTGATTATTTTTAGTGCACAAAAGATACAACAAAGGGGTTTCCGCTGCATCAGCTTCCCCAGGGGACCAAAGACCTTTCAGGGTTTCAACCTGAGGAACCATGGTCTTATTTTAGTTCCATGTAAAAAGTCAAAACAGAACAGAACATGCAACAGTAAATACAGTATGACTCTGTGTTGTTGTTTCCTCTTTTGTGAGTGCATCAGTCTCATTTGCCTTATCTACACATTGCTGTAGATGTGGTTGAACGGGAGTGTGCAAAAGGGACTTTTAAAGTTTAGTTCCTGTGGTTTCACAGCTCCTGGAACTTTTGCATCAAACGGGGCTCTGTGCAGCTTCATCTGGCTAGAGACTCAGACACCAGCCATGGCTCCATTAACTGCGCTCATCTGATTAAACGCAAGTTAAAGAGATTTAGCAATATGCCATCTGAACACAAAATAAAGTAACAAAGGTCTTTTGGGCAAATGGCCCCTGGCCCCTGTACTCTACAAGACACAAGATTAGCTAATGATGTAGGGCTCGCCTACGTCCACATTGCGTTAAAATTTCCAAAAAACAATTGACGTGCCGTGAACCTCGGAATCTTGGGGCCCCAGAGTTATCTTCTTTCCCAGGTTAATGTTCTGGTCTTGGGTCTTGCATGACGCACCAACCCGATGATCGGCCGTCGGACAGTCTGGCGAGGTCGGTGTCTCGGGTCTGTTCAGTGTGTTCCTTGCCGAGGGGCCGTATGCCTTCATTTTGACCAACCTGACGTGCTCAGTCGGAAGGAAGAGAATGCCGGCATTCAAACCCAAATGACCAATCTGATTGGATTTGGAGTGCAAACCTGGAAAAGAGGGTCGGAATGAGCATGATGAGAGTTTCTCAAAATCTGACCAAAATCTTTTTAACTGACCTGATCTGAAATGAAGACAGATTCAGCAGCTGCATGGTCTATTTCTTGCTTAAAATGTTTTCAGAAACACGTTTCGGTGACTAAAATAAGAGATCGTGTTCTGAACAAGCCGCCATGACATTGCTCGTCTGCTTTGTCCCATGGGAGCTGCCATACTTAACATGTAGTTTAACAAGAAACCAACACCTTTGCACACTGCATGTCACTGTACACACTGTTATTCCTTTAATCCATAATTACTCTGTGAATGAGCTTATGAAGGAGATAATAACCTCTCTCCCCGTTACAGTACGGCATCGACGTGAAAGCAAAAGATAGCCAAGGCCAAACAGCCATGAAGGTGGCCAGAAAAACAGGGAGCAAAGGCTGCATTGATATTTTGCTTCAACACGGCTGTCCCAACGAGACGTCCCCCACCACTGCCACACCTGTCCTGGCCCGCCGGTCCAGCACCGCCAGCCTGGGCCGAACCAGTTCCAGGAAACGGGTGTCATAGCGCCAGCTGAAGACGCCACCACGCGGAGGAGCTGCTGACCTCTGGAAGTTGCTCATTTAGAAATCTTTTGAAATCATCCTACTTTGGAAAGGGGGGTGCTTTAGGAAAATGACAGGACTATATAATAGTACTAAGAGTAAAAAAATAGCTTCTGAAGACTGAACAACATATCAAACACCTCAAAAGCAATATTCGTTAAATTTGTTGATGAGATATGTTGCTGAAATGTTGTGTTGTTGTTGACCTCATTTCAAAAATGACTCAAGTAGAACTTTGTAGCTGTCTTCTGTAATTTTAGAGCAGACAAACTGCGTCTTGTTTCACTTCCTCCAGACGAAGTGCAATAATCCAACTATGATAATGAAAAGCAACAAGTTTTAGAGCGAACTGTGTCGGACGACTGCACGGTCAACACACCGAGAGGGTGCTGCTTTTACTTAAATTTGTTGTGACTGGACCAAAACGGCTCTTATTTCCTTTGGTTTTACAAATAAAGCTACAATATGTCATGTTGTTAGTTATGTGTGCCTGTCGCAGCAGTACAAAGGCCAGTTTAGGCCCATATAAATGGTTTTTTAGTGAGGAATCAGCTGAAATAATTCTGCTTAGACTAGAAAAATGAATGGTTTGGAATATGTCAGTGTTACTCTCACAGGTCAAAGATATGGCGTTTTAATATACTGTAGATGTACCTATACTACACACTTAATGTTAAACTCTGTAACCAAGACACAACTGAAAAATCAAAGACTCAATTTTGTAAATGATTTCTACTGGTAGTTTTGAAAATATGTCAAGCTTGTGTTTTTCATTGTCTCTTGTTTTTTCTTATCCTACATGTCATGAGAGCATAAACCAGTAAACAAAATGCTTTTCCATAATGTGAACATGTGGCTATTTGTTAAGTTTCATTTGGGATGGCCCAAACGAATACATAAAGACATTATTCCCAATCATATTACTGTTGTGTAGGTCATCCCCCGGAGTTTACAGTGAAGTATGAAGAGTTGCAGGTGTCATAGTTATTTCGGACACTTTGTGGGTTGTGTGAATCTCTCATGAGCTAAAAGAAATGGTTACCGGTATAAAATAAACTTTTTTTAATTAGCATTAGTAGGATCATTTGTTGTGTCTTCTTTTGTCGTTGTGTGTCTGCTACATAACAATGTGGTTTTATAGCCTTAAGTTATGCAGTGGTGGAATATAACTAAGTACTTTTACTGATGTAGTGAAGTACATATTTGAGGTACTTGAACTTTAGCTGCCTTTCTTTCATTTCATACTGTACTTTACACGTCTAATCTATTTCATTTTGGAAGCCAACATTGTACTTCTTACTGCCTCATACATATTACTATTATTAGTATTTGAGTATATACATGTTACATTTTCACAATTCTACTCCACTTTAAACGGAAATGTTGTACTTTTTACTTCACTACATTTATTTGTCAGCTGAGGATACCAGTTACCTTACAAAAAAAGATTTTAAATGTAAAGAAACACACAATAAAGATTGAAGCCCAAAGAGAGAAAATTAACTAATATTTAACAAATAATTACTGGCAAAGTACTTACCTCAAACTAGACTTGAAGTACTTCTCATGCAGAATGGCTTATTACAGGATGTTACAAATATGCCAACATTTTACTTCATCCCAGTACTAAGTAAGTAGTAAAAGTACTTTTTACCACTGCTTCTAGTTTGTTTCCCAGCATGCAGTCTGCGCCTTCACAGTGCAGTGACTCATCCAGACTGCAGAGGGCGCCTGCAGCGCACTCTTGTTGACATACGTCACCAACATGCGACAGCCTGTCAGAAGGGTAATCATCTGATTTACAGTCCGTGGACGAGCACAACACTGAGGTTCGTCACCTACCACATCTTTTAAATGGGTAAGTCAGAATCATGAGACCAACAACACGAACACATTAAAAACGAAAACTGTTTTTGTTACGTATAAATCTGTGAAATGGGTCTGGTTTAGTGAGCAGACTTGACACACTGTGTCTGGAGAAAGTGGCTAAGCTCCGTTAGCTTGTTGTTGGAATTAACGGTCTCTAAAATGTAAATTCCGAGTAATGAATGTGTTATATACAGTCTATAGTAAAAACAACGGTTATTTTGGAAATATGTATTTGTATGTATTGGCGGGACAGATATTGCCCACAGCTTAGTTTGTACGTGCTCACGTTTTAATAAGCACTTTAAAGTATTTATTCCAAAACTCTAATATACATCCAGTGCAAATACTCAGCAGCTGTCAGTGTTCGGAAGTCTGTTTGTCCCTGACTATTTCACTGTAAAGCAATATTTATTATATTAGTTGACCTGAGCGGTTACGCTTTGCGTAGCTCAGTCAGTAGGGAGTTGGGTTGGAAACCAGATGGTCGCAGGTTCAAGTCCCCATACGGGCAAAAGCGTGAAGGTGGACTGGTAGCTGTCCACCTTACCAAGCTGCTCTTGAGCAAGGCACTGATCCCCCAGTGCCCCCCCCTCCCCCCCCATACATCCACATTTAGTGCATGTATAGGTACTGAGCAAGTGTGTGTAGTGTCTGTGTGAATAACAACAAAGTGAAGACATTGTACCTTCCCCTTGCAGCATAAACCTCTATACATGTTATTATACATTAATTAACTAATAATTGAAGACGGCAACCAAAGTAGTGTGTGTTTCCAAAGACAAAAATATGTGTTATGCCATGTTGAAAATATTAAGTCTGTGACTACACAAGATGTCCGACTTAGTTTGTGGTATTTAGCATTATTAATTAAAGCTAGGTGACTTAATGGTTCTTCTTTTCTCTAGAAACAGCTCAGTTTTAAATGTAGTCACTTGGTGATATGGTAACGTGATTGTCATAATATTTCATGTCATTGTAAACGGACTGTCTGGGGTCTTTGGGTTGTTGTTTGGACAAAACAAGCATTTTAAAAACCTCTTATTGAGCCGTGGGAAATTCTGACATTTTATAGACAATAAAAGAGATCCATTAATAATGATAAAGGTACCACACATATTTCTCTTCTGTTGTGTCTGACTGTCTCTGCTCTTGCAGTTGGACTGTAGCGCACCAGGAGCTGCAGCAGGGATGAGGATCCGGCTGCAGGGTCCCGGCCACGCTGCCAGCCTTCTCACCGAGCTCAACCGCTGCCGCCAATCACGCCAGTACTGTGACGTGTTCCTGCAAGTTGGCAACCGCACGTTCGCAGCCCACCGTGCCGTGCTGGCCTGCGCAGGGACGTACTTCCGTAACCTGTTCGCCCGGGCCCCGGCCTCGTCCACCGCCTCCTTCTCTTTGGCGTTTATCTCCCCGGCCAACCTGGAGAAGGTGCTGACGTTCGTCTACACGGGGGACATCTTGACTGACCTCATAGATGTCGGGGTGCTGTATGAGCTGGCTGAGAGGCTGGGTGTTAGTGAACTGGTGAGGGCCTGTCACGCTACCTTCCCCGACCTGCAGGCTTCTGGGTCTGCAAACTGTAAAGCCGGTAGTCCCGGAGACCTCTCCCTGGACTCTAGCATGGTCGCTGCTGCTGCTGCTGTGTCCACAGTGGCTGTGTCCACAGTGGCTGCTGCCGCTGCAGCTTCCGCTTCATCTGTGTGTTCCTCTGCCACCTCCTGCTCGTCTCTGTCTTCATCTGCTGCCCCGACCCCTGCTGCCGCTCCCTCACCTGTCTTCCAAACCAGAACAGCCAGCTCCAGCTCCGAAGCTCACCCCAGGGCTCTGTCCCTGGAGCTTAAGGCAGAAGACATGCAGTCTCATATCGGCTACGGGCAGATGGCTGCAGATCAGCCACTACCGGGAGGTCGGATTGATGGCGTGCTGCCTCCAGGGCCTGTGCTCCAGCTGAAGATTGAGCAGGGCCTGGAGGAGGAGCCAGAGGGCAGCTGCGAGGTTGGAGACAAAGATGGACGAGTGGTTTGTGAGAGCACAGGAAGCTCTCTGCCTCAGAGCATCGACGCCGCGCCGTCCGACACCCGCTCCTTCGCCGGCTCCTCGGCCACGGTTGGAGATCAGGCCTGCGACCCGGCATCGTTCTCGGAAGAGCCTGCAGGCGGCCTGCAGGTGGGATCGGTGGAGGGCGGCGTGGTGGACGTCCAGAGGGATGGCAGGCTGGTGTTCGGAGAGGTGGAGGTGGGAGAGAATGAGGAGGAGAGGGAGGCTCTGAGAGGGAATGGAGCCATAGAGGGAGCAGAGGAGGAGGAGCAGTGGAGACGGCTGGCGGGGGAGATCATCGAGCTGAGCGACGACGAGAACTTCCTGGACGAGGGAGACGAGGAGGACGACGAAGACGATCTTGTGTATGTGGAGAATGGAGCGGGGGGGAACTCAAGCAGCCAGGTAATAATCGCATTTATCAGCTTTAAAATATTTCAAATGAACATGAGTCAACATCGGGCGGAATGCAAAATTCACCGGCATTTGACAGGTGGTCGCGGGTTAATTTCAGGTCTTGTTCTTGACTAAATACCTCAATGTCAATATGCTACGATATTATAGGGTTGACTTTCACAAAATGTAAAACTAATCGTCAGTAATTGGGTTACAATGATGAGCAAGTAATAGTCTGGTTAGGTCAGAAAATGACGTCACTTTACTTTAATGTATCCTTTGAAAACAAGTTAAGACTAACCAAAGCTATTACAATATATACAATCTAAGACAATATCTAGTCTCATATCGCTATAATAATAATAATAATAATAATAACTTAATAGTTTATACTCTTTATTGATCCCCTATGGGGAAATTACAAGTTACACTCTGTTGTTATTACACACTACACACAGGCCTGGATTACACATACATACACTAATAGAGAGATGTCAGGGGGCTCAAAAGCACATTGGCATTGCCCAGGAGGGAAACGGGGATCTCTTCAGCTGCCAGTCCGAACGGGGACTAGAACCGGCGACCAACCCAACTCCCTGCAGACTGAGCTACTGACACCCCAATAACGATGTGATATGGATATATTTTCCAGTCCTAAGTCAAAACAACAGAAATAATGCTTTTCACTCCTCCAGGTGACGGAGAACATGCTGTCATGTAAAGCCTGCGCAGTGCCTCTCCCAGCGGACCCCGCCGCCATCAGAAGACACGCCGAGAACCACCTGACGGAGCTGGGGCACTGCCGAGTATGCGGGGCCACGTTTCCGGACGGCCCCGCCGCCGTCACCCACTCCCTCTCCCATGTGGGGGTGCAGCTCTTCACCTGTGACATGTGTCACTTGCAGTTCTGCAGCCAAAACAAACTGCTGCGCCACCACCGACACACAGCCTCCACCTACACCATACCCCAGGTGGCGCTGAGCAGCAGCAGCCAGGGGCTGGAGCTGCAGTGTGCGGTGTGCACCAAGACCCTCAGCAAGGACTTCCAGGTTAGTGGGCATTTAGTCTGGATCAATGGAAGTATAAACCCAGAATGGATCTGTGGTGACCTTGTTATCCACAGTGCTGTGGAGATACAGGGGCTTGAGAAAGTTTACACCCCGATGCCAAAGCTGATTAAAAAGAGGAAAAAAAAAATCATCTTTTGGAAATTGATCTTAATTCAAAATATTTAGGAAAATCCAACCTTTGAAGGTCACCAATTTTCTCTTGTTGATGAATAATGCATTGCAAATGAATAACCCCCCTATGTTAAAATACACCGGGCATAAGTATACACCCCCCTATGTTAAAATACACCGGGCATAAGTATACACCC
>NC_048413.1:1215199-1224812 GCF_013103735.1 Etheostoma cragini | reverse complement strand
ATACACCCCCCTATGTTAAAATACAGGGGCATAAGTATACACCCCCCTATGTTAAAATACAGGGACATAAGTATACACTGCTAGTGTAGATCTTGCAATGCAAGACAAGTCGACATTTAAAGTTTTTTGGTGTAGGGTATGCCAGTTTCTATCTGCAAAAAAAGTCAGTTGATTTAATAAATAAATGAGTCTTATAAAATGGAATAAAATCAGACCATTAAAAGTATAGTGAATGATCTGAGGTTAGACTCATTCACAAAAAAACAAGAAGAAAAAACAGTTTTGTAGTTTTTAGAGTCTTTATTATTGGAATAATATAACAGCCAGAAATTCAAGTGGAAATCAAATTTAGTTGGCTGTTGTTTGTATAATAAGCAAAAGAAAACTGATTTCACATAGAGACATCAGACAGCAACAAGGAGAGAAAGTAAGAATAGGGAATTACTCTTAATGCTGTTCTCACATTTATCTTGTGTTTTGTTATTTTTTTCCTCCTTCCCAGACGGTCAAAGACCACCTGCTGAGCCACGTGTGTCCCCAGAGCCTGAGCTGTGGCGTGTGCCACCTCCCCCAGCTCTCCTTGTGCTCCTTGCTTTGGCACGCCCTCGCCCACCTCTCTCTACCCGTCTTCACCTGCCCGCACTGCGCCCGCTGCTTCGTGGAGCGCTGCATGCTGGACCGACACATGATCGCCCACGCCGAGGAGGCGGCGGCGAAGGAGAGGGAGCGCTCGGCGCTGAGGGCGTACAGAGTCCGTGCAGATGGAGGCGGGACGGCAGGCGCGGAGGAGTTGCATTGCTTCCTGTGTCCACAGACTTTTCGCTCCACCTCGGCCTTTCAGTACCACCTCAGCCTGCACACTAGCGAGTCCCTGGGGGGGGTTGGAGGCGCCCAGGGCTGGCAGGGCAAGCGTAAAGCTGAGTCTCTGGAGTGCCCGCTGTCCGGCGGCCTCGTTAAAATGAGCAACCTGGGCATGGGGCTGGGAATGAGCTTCGCCATACCTGATAAGTTTTGTCAAGGGTCGGTGCACAGCCTGCCCTCAGGAGCGATGAGCAACGGGACTTTAGGGCAGGACGGGGGAGTCGGGGCAGCGGGCGTCCGCGAGAAATGGTACCGGTGTCGCTACTGCGGCAAACGCTTCGCCCACTCGGGGGAGTTCACCTACCACCTCCGCATTCACACCGGGGAGAAACCCTACCAGTGCAAGGTCTGCCTGCGCTTCTTCAGAGGGCGCTCCACCATGATCTGCCACCTGAAGACGCACGCCGGCGCCCTCATGTACCGCTGCACCGTCTGCGGCCTTTTCTTCTCCACGCTGAAGCTGGTGTCGTCTCACATGGAGCTCCACAAGGACCACCTGCCCCCGGACTTCAACATCGAGCAGACCTTCATGTACAACGATCACTCTAAAGAACCGCTGCCCGCTGTGGACACCTGATGTGCCCGCGCGGTGTCATATGTCACTTCCTCTGGGTCTGGTTGTCGTGGACCACATACTGCATAACCTGGTAATCGAATAGGGCTAAAAGTAACAGTTATTTTCATAATCATGAATCCTTTAATTTGCTGTAAAATGTCAGAACATTTCAGAGATGGTTGTCACAATTGCTCTAAAGTTAAAGAGCCCCTATTCACATGTTTTCTGAGCTCTTAGCTCCGCCTTCCTGAAAAGCCCAGTCTGCTCTGATTGGTCAGCTGGCCACCTCTGTTGTGATTGGTTAACCAAGTTCAAACAAGCCACTGGTCTTGGTCATTTGAATTTCAAACAGGAATGTGGGCGAGGCGGTGAGTTTGGGCCTCGTTTGTATTTTAACAATTCTGATTCCAGTTCAGCTTCTTCCTTTTGATTCCAGTTCTTATCAATTCTTGATATTGATTCTTTAAAGGGGGGCGGGTTGAAACGGGTCAAATGCCTATTTCACAAATAAGAAGAACGTTTTATGTTGATTCAATGGTGGGTTGCGGTTTAACGGGCTTTTTCAACGTAAAACAAAGCCACACTAAAGTGCCCCTTACTATGCTCCATGGCGGTTACACAACAAGGGCCTGGCCGCTATGGAAACCAAAACTTGCGCGTGTTAAATTTGGAACCCATGATCTGATTTCAATCCAAACGATTCCAATCAATAAAGGAACAATTCCGATGGAATCGGAATCTTTGGAACAATTCCAAGAAGGAATCGGTTCTCGGTGCCCAGTCCAAGCTCTCTGTGGGAGAGAAAGCTACATTTGAAGTGAAATGTGTTTTTTTTGTACTTTACACATTTAATACACACACTCAAAAACCATAATACACTAAAAGCTTGCATATCAGTGCTGGGCCATATGGAGAAAATCTAATATCCCAATATTTTTGACCAAATACCTAAATATTGCAACAATATTGTAGGGTTGACTATTGGTGTTTTCACTAAATATTACCCCAATGAGATTAGTGAGGCAAATATTAGAACACCTTGAACAGTCTGTTCAGATAAGGATTAAAAACAAGAGAGAAGCAGTGTTTTTGCTCAATGAGTGATTTTAACAGATTCTTCCTTTTTCTTTTGTCGATCCACTAATGGCATCAGCTCTCTAATAGTTTTAGAATTTTAGAATGCAGTGGACACGTTCTCTGTCAGATGCCGTTTACTGGGGCAACCTGTCGAGGGGGGGGGTCCGGTCTCCTGGAGCTAAGACGAGAAGAAGCCACTTGGTGGCGGTGTATCCTGTCGGGTGGCAGGATTCATCTCCTCCATAGACCGTTAATATATACGGTCTATGATCTCGCCCCAACAATCTGTATCATTGTAAAATACCAGAATAGCTTTTAATGTCAGTGGTTGATCGCACTGTTACCAAGGTACCACCTCATTGTAGCATAGAAATTATTTTCCTATATTTATCACTATTTTCAGACTTTTTAATTGTCTTTATTTTCAATCCACAGGTACAACATAACACATAAAAGAGTGCATTTTATTTGCCATAGGAACATAAAAATGTGCTTTTTTTATGTCAATAATGCGATTTATTTGATTTATGAATCTGCCATTTTTAATAACATGCTGTATTCACTTGTTTAGAGCGTGTGAAGCATGTCGTGGTATAGAATATTTAAATGGCCATCACATTTCAGTGTGATATTTTTGTCTTACCTCATATTTATGATGAAAGTGTAATTATATATTTTTTATGCCTTTATACATTATCTGTTTCTATGTTGGCCTTGTTTTTTTTTTCTATATTGTTTTGGAAAAAAATCTAATAAATGCCTCTAGGAAGACTGTTATTACCCCGAAATGATTAATCGGTGTCCTGAACCACAAAAGCCATCCATCATCAGGATTTCAGAGCCTCCTGCTTCCAGGGGCGTCAAAGCCCGGTCTCTTCCTGTTATTGTCCCATCAGCGGTCTGACACCCCCTTTTCCTTTTCGGCCTTCTTATCATTTACATTGTTGAACGTGATACATTCCAGATGGAGACAGAAAGGGAAGTCAATGGAACGAAGACTGCGAGGAGGGAGATAGAGAAGTGCAAGAACAGGAAAATATCCCCAAGCCTGGTCGTTGCGCCTGGGTAGCTCACCCGGTAGAGCGTGCGCCCCGTGTACAGAGGCTCAGCTGCAGGTTTGACTCCGACCTGCAACCCCTCTCTCCCCCCCCCTTTCACGTCTTCAGACGTCCTCTCAAAAAAATTCCAAAAAATAATCTTAAAACAAAGTACACACAAATTCTGCAGCTTCAACTGGTACAAATAGTGTTTTATTGCATTTCAACTATGTTACAGCACATACAGCAGCGTCTAGGAACAGATAAATAAGCATTAAGTAATGTGAATTAGGATTTATCTGTTAAAATATTTTTACATTTGGCTATGAAGATTGATCTTATCTGGCACTGGATGGATCTGTTTACACTATTCTTCTTCTGCGCCATATTTAGAGGTTGCCACGAGTTCCTGTGGGAGCACATCAAACATTTCCTGCCTTTCTCTGTTTAAAACTGATCAGATACATGATAAAAAAACAAACAGGAAGTTGATTATGAGAGGAAGGTGTTTGTGAGCCCCTTCTGTTGCGTAACAAACCGCACAATGATTCTATGACCAGAGTGAGATGATACGTTCTGAGGTTCTAAGCCTCTGGTATTCTGAAGCACCAAGACTGGATTCAGTTCTGTCTCGCTTTCTCTTTTCTTCTCTCAGTTGCTTTGTTTTTTTTATGATCCAACATCAGACTGGCTGGTGCTGGCGTTACTTAACTTGCGTTGCTTCCCCGGGTCTCCCCTGCCGCCGTTGGGGGCGTTGGGCTGGGTCCCGGCTCCCACCTGCTCCAGAGTCGCCTCTCTGGGAATGTACGTCACCACGGTGTTGATCAGGTTGCTGCGGAAGCTCTTGCTGAGGAAGTTGTAGAGGATGGGGTTGGCGACGCAGTGGAACAGAGACAGGCTCTGCACCACGCTGATGGAGAAGTAGAGGGCTTCCACGGTGTCGCAGCTGAGGATGAAGGGGTCCAGGTCGTCTATGATCATCAGGAACATGACCAGGTGGTAGGGCAGCCAGCACAGGACAAACACCAGCGAGTACACGTGCACCAGCCACACTTCCCGCCGGCCCTGCACGTCCGGCGCTGTTCGGACTGCCCGAGCGATCAGTACGTTACAGGTGATGATGACGGCGGCGGGGCCCACGAACTGGAAGATCAGGCAAAGGAAAGTCACCGAGACGAACCATTCGGTGTAGTTGTGCTCGGGCAGCATGTAGCAGCCCGGCTCGTCCCACTCTAGAAGGTCCACGTGGACGTTCTCCATCAGAGCCAGGAACAAGGAGAGCACCCACAGGCCTCCACAGAGCACCCAGCGGCGCCGCCCCAGCACGGGGAAGAAGGCGGGAAACGAGGGTCGTGTCAGGGACAGGTATCGCTCCAGGGTCATGAAGGCCAGGAAGAAGGAGCTGCTGTAGAAGTTGACCACGTAGATGAGGTTGGTGACCTTGCAGAGGAAGCGCCCCCACAGCCAGACCTTGTCCATGGTCACCTCCATCATGAAGAAGGGCAGGATCACAATCACCATGAGGTCCGAGAGGCTAACGTTGATGATGCAGAAGAGCACCCCGTTGGCCGAGTGGCGTCGGCGCCAGTTGACCCAGACGACCAGCACGTTCTCCAGCAGGCCCACGATGAAGATGAAAAGGTAAATGAGGAAGAGGGCCATGCGGCGGTAGTCTCTGAAAGAGTCCAGCTGCAGGGTGCACTCGTAGACGAACCACGGGGTGCCATTGATGTAGTCCAGAGAGTGGTTGTGCTCGTGAGCGCTCATGGTCTGGAGTGAAAAGCACAGGAAAAGTGTTTCATATCTGAACCCAGTTGAGATTTACTTCGGGGTTAATCTGATTATGTTTTCTGAAGTTACACAACAAGCACCGGAGGAGGAGGAGGGGGGTGCGGGGTGAAATGGTTCTCAAAGGCTTTTCAGAGGCGGGGACTAAAACCACAACAGATTGTTAGAAAGCCATTTGACAAAACCAACAACATGCAGTTGATAGGGGGTAAAAAGGTCTCACTTTGAGGGGCTGTGAGTAGTTCTGTTTAATTAGTTAATTAAAGTAATACTTGCTGATTTATGGAATACTTAAAGAGTATTCCACCGATTAAGCCTTCCTATAACACTGTTTAACTCCCGTCGACAGTACTTTTTTACTACATTTTCTCTTCCTTGTCATAACATGTTGCCTGTGGCCGGGTTAACTCCGTTGGTAGAGCGGGCGCACATGTATGTAGAGGTTTATTCCGAGGGTTCGACTCCAACCTGTGACAATTTCCTGTATGTCTTGCCCCGTTCTCTACACTTTCATCCTCTAGCTGTCATGTCCATTAAAGGCGGAAAAGCCCCCAAAAAAACACATTACCCACAATTCAACTTGACCGCCAACAGTTTAGTGTGAGATGCGAGTGTGTAACGTTAGTAGCCTGAATCAGAGATGAGCTACACTCACTTCTTTTCAATTTATTGCTATTCATAGTGAATTATCACCATGTACCATGGTCTCAGAACACTTTACATACAAAACTTAGCAAATTACAATTCACAATGCCAATACATCCTAACACCTGGAAACATACTTAGGTGTGTAAAATCGGTGGAGTTCCTTTCATATCCAAACTTAGGTTGGAAACAGACTTGTAACGTCTCCAGAAATATAGATTAGGACTTTATACCATACCTCTGGTGTTGATGAAGAGTGTTGTGGAGGTGAAGAGGGCCGGTCCCTCCTGAGGCCTCGCTGTCTTTCTGGGTGAAGCCTGCAGACACCAGATCGCTCCTTCCAGCTCGGATGTGAAGGGCTGTCTGAGCGATCACGCAGGCGGGAGTGTCTACCCTCCCATCTGTCCTTAACACACACACACACACACACACACACACACACACACACACACACACAGACAGACAGACAGATCTAACAGGACATCCTCAGTCAGTAATGGGGAGTGGTGTAGGAGTCCAGGGAATGGGAGTTCATTTTGTTTCCAAAAAGAAAAATGTGTTATGTAGGTACTTTTCAAATTAAGATTTTCTTTAAACTCTTCAGATTATTCAAATTACTGTTTGGATCACAAAGAGATCAAATTAGCCTGTATTCCACAACAATATCATAAATGTGTGTCATTTTGTTTTTCATTCTTCCTCTCCCATTAATCATCTCACGAGCCTTTTGATTTATTCGGTGACCTTTTGGGGGGGCTCAACCCTTAGCTTGTAAACCACAGGACTAAACTACCTGACATGTGAGATGGTAAGTTAAAAAAAAAAAAGTACTTGTTGGCGCCTGGGTAGCTCACCTGGTAGAACGTGTGCCCACATATATAGGTTGTATGTATCTATCTATGTATCTATACACATATATATATAGAGAGAGAGAGAGAGAGAGAGAGAGAGAGAGAGAGAGAGAGAGAGAGAGAGAGAGAGAGAGAGAGAGAGAGAGAGAGAGAGAGAGAGGTTCACTCTTTGACGCAGCGGTCGTGGTTTGGACTCCAACCTGCGGCCCTTTGCTGCATGTTATTCCACCTCTAGCTCCCCTTCCATGTATTCAGCTGTCCTTTCAAAATAAAGGCCTAAAATGCCCCCAAAAAATCTTTCCAAAACAAAGGACTTGTTCCACCACTATATGCTATATGTATACTATATACTACTGACCAAGGGCCAGTACATGTGAAGAGAGAAGAAATGAACAACCGTTGGACTCGAACCACCTCCTTTATCTGAGCTTATGACACCATTCACACTCTCCGCTCCCGTGCTGCCGTCTCCTGGTCCATCACCTAGGAAACTAAAGATCAGATGGTTATAGAGCATCCTCCTACCGTGTCCCTCGTCTGTTAAAGAAGCTCACTCCGTTGACATTTTCAAATCTAGATTAAAACCCACGTCTACTGCTTTAGCCAACCATAACACACCATCCTTTCTGCATCCTTCACGAACCCTTTTCACTTATTCTCTTATGTTTTATGTTTATTATTACTGCTTTAATGCCATTCACTTCTTTTGCTGTTCACCCTTGTGTTGTCTTGACGTCAAAATTGAAAATCAATACTTTAATTGACGCTTTTGATTTCACTTTTTCTTACATTTTTAACCCTTTTTTTTCAACGTTTCTCACTTTCTTTGCAATTTAACAGTACGTAACACTAACTTATTAACTTTAGTTTTACAGTTATATTTGGAATTTATGGTTAATAAACCATTTATAGAAAATTATACCTAATGTTTGAGTTAGAAAAGCAGAAATTATGAATTATTTAGACTAAAATTAAAGGAATGGATGTTGATGGATCAACTTTTACTCAATACCATTTCAAAAACACTTTTTTTCTGCAAGTGCTATAAAGGTTCTGACTCCCAGTTCATTCAGATTACTGCTTTGAGGTTATAAAATAAATCAGATTTTTTTTAGTTACTACAGATCTTTTTATTATTATTAAAAATGTTATCCTTTTTTGTATTGTATGAACATTCTGAAGGAGAGTCTTCTCAGTGCATGATCCACCTTGCAGGATCCTGTGTGCATGCATATGGCTGGTAGGGATGGTGCAAAAACTGGAAAAACAGGGACCACATAACACTAAACAATTCCAGGAAGCGCCCCCCCCACCCCCCCCATCCCTCCTGTGGGAGAACAGTGAGTGACGGGCAGAGTTTAGAGGTAGGAAGCCTGGGGGACATCACTAAGGAAAATGGTTAGGGGTTACACACACACACACACAGAACTCTCCTTTAATATTTACAGTCCATGATCTCAAAGCAGTTGCACACTGTTCTCTCTCTCACACACACACACACACACACACACAAGCTGCTGTTTGGCTTCTCTTCAGTCTGTGCAGGTGACAACAGATCAGATCTGGTTTTAACAAGACAGTTTAGCAGGAGTTAAAGCCATATCAGAGCCTGGAATAAATGTGGTATTGATATTAATGTAAAATCGCTCTATGCCTAAACTTAGGCTCCCTGCAGTTTAGGGCTAAACTTGATGGTGAACAATTTTCTTACGTGTCCATCCTATATTACACAAGGAACAAGTGCTAAGTTGTCATCTCCTCTAATGAAATGACATTGACCCGACCGAGCCCAGATGTGTCCTCCTCATGACCGAGGTCAGCGTCATACAGAGAAAGCGTTTGTGTTGGATATGATTCCTACTGACTTATGGGATGTGATCCCCTGGACGGGGGGGGGGGTCCTATACTGCCTCTTCAGATCGTCAGCAGTTTGTAGCTCGACCCCCTTCTGTCTCGCTGCTCATCCTGCCTCCGTCCCATTGTCTAAATCCATTCAGTTTCTGATGAAACAAGACTGAACCAGTCAGCAAATTCGTTCTCCTCTGATGAAACAGGAAGGAACCAGTCAGCAAAAACACATCGTCTGGAAAGAATGTGACAAAACGCAGTCCCTGACCCCTGCATGAGGATTAAACAACTGTAAAGATAAATATCTCTAGTTTCCTGATATTCTAACCTGCCAAATACCACTTAGCTAGCAGTAAACTACGTCTGACAATACTATTTACTGGAGGAACAGAAGTCCTGCCAACACTCACTCATTAGTCCTAGAACACAAAGCACAGCTGAGGCTGATGGGAAGGTCACTCGTTTTGCACGTATTTAGTAGAAAACTGAACATGACAAAAGAGGAAAACTTAAAGGATCACTTAAGTTAAAACAATTCCCTCTGAGGGGACATGATTGTGTTAGTACCAAATACCATGGCAACCCGGTTAAAAAAAAGCAATAGGGAGTAAAAAATCCTTTGTTCAATGTGCAATAACTCGTTTAATTTACACATGTAAACAGATTGCTCCTGGGGTGTAAAACTGTTGTACTGTACAGTGGCTTAAGAAAGTTTACACCCTATAAAAAAAATAAGAAATAAAAAACATGTTTTGCTAATGTATCTTAATACCTCAATTCAAAAAATTTAGGGAAATCCAACCTTTAAGGACACCGATTTTCTTTATTAATGACTAATGTATCATAAATAAATAAATGTTCTTTCTTAAAAAACAGGGGGCGTAAGTATACACCCCCCTATGTTAAAATACAGGGGGCATAAGTATACACCCCCTATGTTAAAATACAGG
>NC_048413.1:1163468-1215099 GCF_013103735.1 Etheostoma cragini | reverse complement strand
GTTAAAATACAGGGGCATAAGTATACACCCCCCTATGTTAAAATACAGGGACATAAGTATACACCCCCCTATGTTAAATACAGGGACATAAGTATACACCCCCCTATGTTAAAATACAGGGACATAAGTATACACCCAACTTTAGCATAGGGGTGTAAACTTTCTCCAGCCACTGTACATATTACGACATTTTTGTAGTTCATGTCTTTGTATTATTGTCTTTTGTTAATGTTTGAATTTTTTTTCTCTTGCAATCCTGACTGCAGATGGAGTTTGCCTTTTGGAACAACAGTGACTGGACTGAAACATCAGACTGCCGGCGGGGCTGGAGGAAAAGCCAGAGGATCAGTAACGTCAGCAGGATTCATCATCTGGGGACCATGCACTTCTGTGAATAAATTTCATGATGATTCATCTGATAGTTTGCGAGGTATTTCGGTCTATGGCGGGCGACGGTCAGATGTGCAACAGCAGGAAAAGACATAGGACCATCACACACAGACTCTCACAGAAACAGGTTTCAAAATAATGAGTCACTTTTCAGAAATTCTTTGTAAAATATATTTTGGTCCAAAAGCTGATTTGCAAAAATACATGTGTGATCATTGCGTAGATGAGGCATCATACAGAGTGAACTGTATCTACGCTGCCTTGCCAGGGTCTAGGAATGCTGTGTTAAGGCTAACTGCAGAAGCTTCTGAAATCTAGTGTTATTGTCAACAATGCTTTACACAGTACACTGGTTATCACTGAATGCCATTACAACACACAGACAATAGTTCTTCGTTTTAGTGCTATATTTGTCTAAATCTCACCCTGTCACAATGATTCACATGTGCACATTTGCCATTTTAATTCACAAAACACTACACCACGTTAAAAAAAGGAGTCTGTCCAGAATAATGATGTATGGGCTCACTATCGAGAAGCGTCTTGAAATGACAAGTCGACACATGAAGGTATTTCATTAAAAAGGCAGAACCGATCCTAAATGCTGGCCCAGTTCTGTGGTGAAAGGAAGCTAAGAGATGCAGAGCTGCCCAACATGATCACAGACTCCGTTGTTTGAAGTGCTCTCTATTCAACACATTTACAATTTGATTGATAAGGTTGTTTGAGATTTAAGTGTTTCATTTAAGTGGTCTGTCGGAACAGAGTTAATTTCATTATATGCAACGTGCAGAAACCTGCTAGGATAAAGTTTGGATCCCACACATTTGGCACTAAACATTCAAGTGGCCTGCTTCAGATAAATAATATGTCTCGAGTATAGACAGCCATTATGCTTTTAACACCCCTTTCCATTAAACATTGTTCTTGGACTAAAGGAATAGTTTCATGTTTTGAGAACTAGGTTCCTTTGCTTTTTTGTTTTTTTACCGAGTTAAATCAAAGGAGCATCCCCAATACAAGGCTACAGCGAGCAGCCGGTTAGCTTAGCTTAGCATTAAGGACACACCAAATGCGTTTTTCACAGAATGCAACAGTGTTTGTTTTTTTACAAGAAAACTCATCAGGGCACCGTGAAGCTATAGATCCAGGAAACACTGGAAACAGCTAGCCTGGCTCAAAGATAACATCTAAAGCTCGCTAATTAACGTGTTATATTATTTAATCCATACAAAAACCAAGATGCAAAAACAACAAGTTGTGCACAAAACTCCTCACAAGCTATTATAACAAATTGTTGTCTTTAGAGGCGCTGGCAGGAGGATTTGTTCTACTTTTGAACAGAGCCAGGCTAGCCTTTCCCCCCGGTTTCAAGTCTTTTTGCTAAACTAAGCTAAGCTAGCGTTCGCCTGGTCCTCCTATAGTGTCACATTAAAAGGTGCCTGGGGTTTCTTGTGTTTACATTCAGTGAAAAACACATTGGGTGTATCCTTGACGTCTATCACGTGTTGAATACATTTCCTTTCATATAAACCATCTGCAAAGCTGAGTTTTTAACTATTTTCAGTCCAGCATGGTTTACACCCACGTTCACTTGCTAGCTTTCCTCTTCTTCACTGCTGGCACTTTGCTGCACATGTTGGCGTGTTGCGGCCACCTGTGGATTACCATTGGCAGGACTGAGCAGATGCGTCCTCGTGCAAGAGACAAACCTAACAGGAACCAAGGTCAAAAACTCCACACGGAACCTTTAACAGACGCATGAGAATGGAATCAATCTTCTCATCTAACTACTGTCATTATGCAAATAAGCGCACTTCCCCAAAATGTCAAACTCTTCCTTTAAAGAAGCCTGGGGTACCTAACTAATATTTGATCTTGCATGGGTGTGGTCTAACACTGATCAACAGCAGTTTGTTTCAATGTACCCTGATGCTCCAGAGTTATTGTGGTAAAGAGTCTACTATAGAAGAAATGCATCTTAAATCTTAAAAATAAATATATGCATCAGAAGTAGTACATTATGTTGCTACAAGGTAAGTAGTCTCGCCTCAGATCACCATATTAAATCACGATCTGTGTGTATACTATTTTTTGGTCAAAGATAAAAACACAAGTTTAGCTCTCAGCTGGATCGACTTGTGGCGGCGTTCACAGCCGCGTGTTATGCAAAGATGTTGGAGATGAAGTCGCGAAATCGTTTGGCGTACTGCTCGGGGTGGACTGTGGAGATTTCAGCACCAGCCTGCGACAAAACAGAGAGGAGACGGAGACAAAGAGCAAGGTCACCAACATCACCTGTATACACCATCAGGCGTTTGGCCTCCGTGCAGGTGCAACGGAGCGACAGCAGCCCTCCACCTCTTCACCGCCGCCCTCTCTCGTGCTACTCACCCCGTGTTTGACCGTTTTTGCTGCATGAGCGGCTTTCTTCTTGGTGTCGTACTGAGTGAGTACGTCAATCAGGCCCATGAAATAGACTTCCTTATGGGGGGCTCCTGGGATAAAAGGCATAGGACTGTCAGGGTTGTCAGGGTTACTATAGAATTTTCATTTTCCAGACAACATAAGTTTCCATCCACACATTTTTATCCAAATTAAGTGCTATTAAATGGAAAAATTCCTTATGGAAACAGAACATGGCACATAAGCAATATTGGTCATGTGTTGGTAGACAGCGCGATCCATTTTGTCTAGAAAAACTTTTTTGTTGCGTGAGTGTGAATGGAAACACCTTAAAATGACTATTTTTTTCAACACTTTTGACTCTTTTTTTCAATGTTCAACTTTTATGTTTTCAACACTATTCATTTAAGTTTTACAGTTATTTTTGGAATTTGTAGTCAATAAACCTCATTTATAAAGAGATTTGACCACATGTTTGAGTTAGAAAAGCAGAAATTAGGAATTATTTGGACTAAAATTAAAGGAATGGATGTTGATGGATCATCACAGACTGGAATATGTCAACTTTAACACAATACTATTTCAAAAACACTTCAATTAGTTTTTCAACTGCTAGAAATTTAAATAAGACGCCCAAAAATGGATAAAAGTAGAGATTTTAAATTTGTGGGAGAAATAAAGCAATGGTTTTGGACTGGTACACGGTATCAGGAGGAATTCTGAGTTTAGGTAACTGATCAGTGCATCCATTCCTAGATTTTTTTTTTTTTCACAGTTTAGTTTCAGCCTCGAATTGTCTTATTTTGTTGCCTGAAACATGTTTTTACCTGAGCAGCTCGCGACTGCGTACACGTCCACATAGGGGTCGAATTCGCCGGGCCCCAGAGGTTTGCAGCAGGACATGTATCCAGCGATTCCCTCTGGAGAGGTGCCGTAGGAGCCCACCGTGGCACCCGGTGCCAGGCCGTTCTCCGCGTCGGCTTCTTCCTCGTTGGAAACCTCCTCACCCTCCTCCTCATCCCGCTCAGCTCGACCCACATCGTGGATACCGAGCAGCAAACTGTAGTCCATGATCTTCAGTCTCACCAGAAACTGGGGGGGGGGGGGGGGGAATGGGACAGGGACAAGCTTTTATTTGCAACAAGGTTAACAGTAGGGCTGCAACTAAGGATTATATTGGTAGTCGACTAATCTATTGATTTTTTCGATTAGTCGTTGATTATTTTGGCCCTGTTGATCTTTCTTCGGGCGGGGCTCCTGTACATGTTTCACCTCACCTGCTCAAGTCTGTACACCTGTGAACGTCACCTAGTTGTCCTGTCTCTGCTTTAACATAACTTCAGTTCCCATAGCAAATGAAAATTATGACCCATGAAACATGAATATCAAACTTGAGCTTAATAACTTAATCAAATGCATTTGTGACATTAATACTGGTGGTTCCAATCAAAATAAATTAAATGAATTAAATAATACACTAAAGTGCAGATGTAGCACTCTAGAATCTTTGGTCCTGCGCCAGAACAAGACGTTGGAAATAAACATCATTACAAACGTCATTTCTATGACAACTTGTAAAACAACGTAGCTAATATTGAAGAAACGTAACCAAGTATTATTATTATTATTGTCAATTATAACATAATTGCCTCAGCCCTCACTGCTGTGTGTTTTGTTTAAACTGAAATAGCAATGTTGATGTGATTAGACTTCCATGGAAAGCAGGTATCTAGCGTCTCTAACAGCCAGTGTGGGGAATATTGAGTGACGCGGGAGCCAGAGACAGAAGTGCTCACGACACTCACACAAGCACCATTTGTTTTTACGAGGTAAGATTTACATATTTACCGGCCTATATGGATTCTTTTTTCTCAAAGAAGAGGTCTCCTGTAATCTAACGGTACAGCAGCGTGTGGCGATGGTCGATGACGTTTTTGTGACGACACAGAATATTACGGCACTGCAGAGCTCTATCAACACAGCTCCCCCGAGCGGAGTGCAGGAAAGCTGGGTTAGACCGTAAACAAAGAGAGGGCGGCTAACATTAGGCTAACTCCTTATCGGGTATCATTTTCCTCACAAATATACCGTCTTTATTTGCAGCCCTAGTTGACAGAGCTTTGATTTACAGTAAGACAGAGATTTTGAAGGTAAAATAGTACTGATAAATTAACTAGATTCAAAACTATCCCCAGAAAGGTAATTGACAATAATCATTTGGTCATTTTCTGAAGCACAAATAACCAAACTTCTCCGCTTCCAACTCTTTAAATGTGAGGCTTTGATGTGTGTGTGTTTTCTTTTTTTTTCTATGATTTTCTTCTTGATTCGTCAACTTATCATTGGTTCTTGGAAATGTCAGCAAACAGCAAAAACGCCCCTCACAAGCTCCCTGGGCCCGTGGCGGTGGTGTCTTCAAATGCCTTGTTTAGACACACCCAAAAGATATTCAGATTATTATGATATCCTCTGCTGGAGCAATCCTGACGTTTTTGGGGTTTTGGATGTGCGATTAAGTTTTCCTTTATCTGATTCTGAAATACCTTTCAGAAGCTTGAACCGGTTTGGCTTAAAAAAAAGATAACACAATTATACAAATATATTCTGATAAGTCGTTTAATTAAGTGAGTGATTTATGTTTATATAGTTATATTAAGTTATTATGTTATTTAGCTCTTTCGCTCATCCACCCTGCTGCCAAAATCGCAAATGGGCTGATGCTGCCGCTGTGTGGTAGAGGTGTGCAACAACACTGAGGTGTTCCATGTACCTCCACGTCTCTGTTGAGTTTCTCCATGAACTTCTCCTTCTGCTCATCCGTCACGTACACCTTCTGCAGGTTGTTCCTGAAGTCCATGTCCTTGTAGGTGGGAAGCTCTTTCCCCTAAATAATAATGAAAACACATACGGGATGAGGAGGAAACAGCTGGCCACATTATGATTTAAAATGGAGAGTAGGCGAGGTGTGTCTTTTACCCTTTCTTTGTCACTTGCTTCACGAGCCACCAGAGAGCCCTGCAAGAATAACTTCTTTTAAATATTGAGACTGATACAGAAACAAAGGAGTTTTAGTTCTGCAGCAGAAAAACAGAACTGCAAAGTACACCTACTCATTTGTGCAGACAGCAATGAACCACTGAAACTGTCTTTGGCTCTTTCCCTGCATCTTTGCACAATAATGCCATTCTCTGGCACTTTGATTTCTCTTTCATCACTAAAGAAATTGCACTTTAGATATTTGTATTGTTGGTTATGGATTTCCTATTGTTCTAGTGTTTTATTATGCATTGTATATTGTATTGTGCGTACTGATCAGATTTAAAAAGATGTGTTTCTTTTAAGGAGACGTCTAAGACCGTCTATATGTTCTGATATTAGGGCCATGGGAGAGAAAAGTAATTTCTATACTTCCTCTTTGAACCAGAGATGAGAAGTGTTATGGGAGATTAAAAGGATTCAAGTTCCGTCTCACCTTCAGGTCATACTTCCTGTGTACAATCAGTCTGTGGCTAAACATGTTCCTCATGACGATCAGGTAGGTCTCCTCGCTGTCCACGCCTACCCGGTACATCCCCAGGAACTGGGGCAGCAGGGTGCTGCCGTGACACTTCACTATGTGCTGCAGAGAGGAAACAACAGGCAATTTGCATGGCGGGTGCGGAGAGTGGAATATTGTTGTCATGGGCAAATGACTACATTTACATTCACAAAATATTTCGGGTTTGCCCTTATTCCCAAAAAGAAAATATTAATCCTAAGCTTTTACATGCAGCCCTGCATCTTCCAAGTAAATCATTTTTATTTTTTTTTAAGTAATTACAAAAAATGGGATTTTCCTAAAGTTTTCCGGCAACGGCGGGCTCCATTTCTCATTCCTTCAACCACTTTCTTGAAAAGGAACATGCGTATCCAAAAAACTGTTTGACATTCACGTCTTTCTCAATAGTTAGATGCAGGCTCTCCTTTCAACCAGAAATGTGGGCTTTTCTTTTGAGTATGCATCTCTCTCATACCAGCCCTGCAAACTGCAATTCAATTCAATTTTGTTCATAGTATCAAGTAATAACAAGAGTTATCTCAAGACACTTTACAGATAGAGTAGGTCTAGAACACACTATAAGGACCCAACAATTCTATGAATTCCCACCACTGTTTCTCACTGGTTGGTTTGTGTACAACACACGGAGATAACTGTAAAGAAGAAATAGGCCGTGTTGTGTAAACTGCAATAACAACCCTAAATGAGTTGCACATTTGCTATATTAATGGTGCTTTGTCCATTAATATTAATAGTCAATGGTCCAAACTTTGGCGTGCCCGAGGCCTCGGTTTTCCTCAAACTGTTGAAATCCTCTTCCTCTATATAATTTATGTCTAAGTTTCTGTCGTAATGTGTTGAGCGCCACCCCAAGGAGCAGTGAAGAAGGCTGGGAGCAAGGAAATCTATATAGAGTGCCTAATTTTATCAATTCAAATATTGATATTTGGTGCTAGCATATTGTTTATCTTAACGCACGAAAACGAACATATTGCATATCAATTCCCACCTCTATTTCATAATTAATTAACTTCATGGCACTATTGGATGTACAGGAAATCATTGACGTGACTTTGTTTGAGGTGAGGCTGTTTATTTTACCAGCAAATATATATAAGATTTTTATTTAATTGACAGGAGGAGGTACTGAAAATAACTTTTAATTACATGGAAAAACACCAACACAACAACTCAAATAATACTATAAATGCATTGTGGCATGGGTGTAACAACCCTATATCTTTCATTTGACAAAGACCTAAGATGCTAAGTTTCCATCTATAATCTCTATATGTGAGCATTACTAATGTTCAGTGTGTAGTAAATAAATGGCTAAATTGAACTTCAGATGCTGTCATACAATTATCAAGTGCAAAAACACTACAGCCAATGTTTGTTTGAGAAGCTGGTCTCAAGACCAAATCCCTAAACCCTCAAAAATCATCCAAATAATGTCTCAAATCCAAAAGTACGAAGCATGAAAAAGACAGCAAAGCCATCATGCCTGGCCAAAACGATTAAGTACAGAATCTCAATATTCAGAATCTCATAAAAACAGTTATCTAAACTATTCATAACTTCACTTACTACAAAGCAGTCGTTTAGCATGCAACATGTACCCCGGCGACTGAACTGACACAATGAACGGCAACTTGTAAATCATTAAGATTCACAGAAGCTGTGCAGTGCCAACGCAGAAACTGTGATGATAATGAATTCATTCAGGAACCAAGTAAACTCAAAATGACTCTGAAACAGAGCTGCCATTTTTCCTTATCTTCCTCCCAGCTCTGTGTAGGCTGTAGAACCACATGCTACACATTCCAACAAGACCTCAAAGCAGCTGAACGTTTAATCAGTGGTATGTTGAGCCTGAAGTGAGACCTAGCTCGGTACATATCCACACTACTTGTCCAAACAAGCATGAACACAAATACCAGGCTAGGCAACAAATGTGAAACAAAACCTCATAGGAACAAACAATTCTTATCTCTCCTATGAATGTACTCTGCTATTTACATGGAGATAGTGTTGATAAAAACATTTGAATATCTTCTGAAGAAAAAAAAAAACAATCATAACTTTTGATCCCGACACTCCGCGGAAGGCCTGTATAATATTGGAAAAACATTTGATATTGCGATATTTTTTTCCTGCGATACATATTGCAATATGAAAAAAGAAAAATCTGTTTTTAAGAGATAACATTAATAGCTCTATTCGGAAATAAAAAAATCATTCTCGACTACCGCGGTGATCTTGTGAGGAAGTGCATCTACACAGAAGATAAAAATGAAACAGGATCTTTCCTTATGTGACCCAACCTTTTTGAACTTTAATGCTTTACAGACACCAAAGCAAAGAAGCTGTGACTAACCTTACTCTTTTAAAGTGATTTTGGAGAGGGAAATTATGTAATAATACGCTAGTTGACTAGCATGACACCCTTGTATCTAATAATCAATCCAGGCTAACGTGAATGACAGTGACTGCATGTTGCTTCCTCTAAATGTCAGGTTGTGGTCGACTAGCGGGGCCAGCTCGTTAGTTTGATAAATTGATCAGACCTGCATGTCCTGCGCACCAGCAACAAACTGTGTCCAAGAACAATTAAATGAGTGGAAACGTTAGACTTCTGTAGTAGATTAGTGGTTTTATTCCAGTGTTGCGTGTCGCGTCGCGGCTCCAAACTGTAACGTTAGTTGGGACGGACGGAACCCTTGTTTCTTTAGGCTAACTATATTAGCTTTAGCCTGGCTGGTAGCAGCATTCTGCTTGTTTCTTTAAGCTAACGCTATTAGCTTTAGCCTGGCACTTCACATAAAAATAATCCCCTCGGACTAACGTCACATACACAAGCTCCCCACATGGCCACGTGTCTTAACCACTGTGTTGTATTTTCATTAAAATTGAAAATTAACAATTTTGTTGACTTTTTTTCCAATGTTTTTAATTTTTTTCTTACATTTTTGTCCCTTTTACAACACTTTTGACTATTTTTTTGAAATGTTTGTCACTTTTTGACTTTTTCAGGTCTACGTAACACTAACTTATTAACTTTAGTTTTACAATTATTTTTGGGATTTATGGTCAACATATAAGGGAATTATACCTAATGTTTGAGTTAGAAAAGCACAAAATTATCTAAACTAAAATTTAAGGAATGGATGTTGAAGGATAATCACAGAGTGGAACATGTCAACTTTTACTCAATACTATTTCAAAACCACTTCAATTTTATTTTCCAAATGCTATAAAATTGAACAAGACACCCCAAAATCACCCATCAAATTCACCCCAAAGAGCGTTGTGTGGAATCATTCCTGTTATTTTGAGTAATTAAAAAGAACATAGATACAAGAAAACAGGTCAATTTGACCCGAGGACAACATGAGGGTTAAAAGGGAAGGGTTGGCCGGTAATTATCATGTAAAACAACGGTGAAAGTTTACGTTTCGATCAAGCAGGAAAAAAGTTTCAGCGTCAACATCGCAACGTCCTGCGATGTGACCACCGCGCATGTGCACATCGCAACGCCGATGCTAAAACACAATATCATTCAACCCCACTCCGCAGTGTTGTAACCTTCTTGATGTGGTTTTATTTTGTCTGTATTCTCATTCAGTTTCCCCACAGGGAGGTCAGCAGTCAGGTTCCTTTTGAGAGAGGTATCTAAAAGCCTTGCTCCGGGACACGTCAGCAGGACAGATGTTTGCCTCAGGTTGAATTTGTAACCCTCTTCCTACTTACTGCACCACTCTGCAATCTAACAATAGTCCAATTTGGGTTGACTTCCCCAACCTATGAGGCAAAACAATAAAACATTGCCTAGGAAGTGTCTATTTTATTTTAGTTCTTCCAAGATCCAAAAAAAGATTGAAGAATGTATTCTGTAAGTAGGACACACAGCACCATAGATTTGAAGCTTTATACACAGTTCTCTAAAGCAGACAAGAGATGAATGGTCCTGGCTCTGCGAGTAGAGTTTAACGATTCTTAAATCTGATTATTTGAGGGTCGGGGTGAAAACAGATCACATGCCTAATTTACAAAAAAAAAAAAAAAAAAAAGAACTTTTACACAATAAATTTTCACAACTGGTTTGGAACCTGTAAATTTATTTCATACAATTTAATTTGGTTGATTTTATTGAATAATATGACAGGGTTTCCACTAAAGACAGTTAGCCGCAGCGGCCCGCCACTTTTAAGTTATTACCACCGTTGCTTCAGAATTTTATTAAATGTCATGAAGTTGGAATTACACGACTCTGCAGAGCTGTCTACTCCAGTGAACTCACGCAAACGGTTGAGGCTTGGTCCACACACGCACGCACGCACCGTCCTGCTGCCCTAAATACTCACTAGAGCAACAAATGTGGACTAATCCGCTGCTGACAGTCCCCAACAAATGAGCTATTTACTCCTGTTTGATTAGTGTTTGCCAATAACTATAACATCCAACACTTTTTTTAAAGACATTTTGCCTTTTTCACAATGTAACGAGGGCTAAGTGATAGGGCAAAACAATATCAAGGGAAGGGCAACTTTTTCCATTTGCAAAACGCATAAATTTTTTTAAGCCTTTTTGGGTGAGTCTGGACAGGTATCATGGTTATGAATATTTAAAAATGATATAGGTTGCCACATATCCCAAATGCCCTAAACCTCAGCTGGTTTATACCGGCCAGGCCCTAAATCGAACTATACATGTTAAAGATTTAGAGTATGTCTCTAAGTGCCACAGACAGGGTAGTCTTTAGTATGGAGAGATACACTAACACAGTGTTGGGTTTTGGTCTATTCATGAGATTTGTTTATAGAAAGAAAAGTACAGAATATCGGCAGACTTCTCCGTTAACCACCCAGTCCTTACCTGGTGATACTCAGACAGGATGCTGTGCATGTCTGCAACATCCTCGCTGGAGATTTGCTTGATGACCAGCGTTCGGTCATAGGAGTTGAGGAGAAGACCCTCCCCCTGGTCATCTACACTCCTCAACGGGGGGCTGCGAGTCAATGAAACCTGGGAAACACAAAGCACACAGGTAAGTTTAGAGAACTTTTTGATTTAAAACAGCATTACTTGAAAAGTAATGAACTCTTCTATACACCTCTTTTGTATTTACAATCGCGCGCCAACAGAGTGACATCACAAGCATTTTGAATGCAGTGCATCACAAACCTGATAGTCCAGATCCTCAATACCAAACCGTTCCCTTAGATTTCGGAAGACCTGAGGACAGTATTCTTTGAACTTAAAATGTCCTGGAAGATTTTCTCTGCAAAAAAGAGAAGGCGTGGGGATGTGAGACAGAGGTGGCCTAACAAAAAAACAGATCTTTCACATACTCTTTGCCAAACTACAACATCTGTCAATCTCGAACATCCAACATAGACCTCAGGGCCCGTTAAGACTTAATGGGAGTTTGAGAAGCTTAATAAGTACGGGCCCAGGACCTTATCGTTTGACACAAGACAAGGGGTCTGGTTCCAATTATTTTAAGTCTAATTTATCTCCATTTCAACCAATCCTGCTTTACTTTGCACTCTCCGTTTCTTACTTGTTGAAGAGGTGGTTGTTGACTTTGATCTTAGTGTTGGCTTTAAAGTCATCGGGCAGCAGCATGACAGGAACAGGTACCTGGTTGAGATCATTGATCTGAAATAAAGAACATAACTGCTAAAAGACAATCATCATGTAAGAGCCAATATTTAGTGTCTAAAATAGGGCTGCAACAAACATGTATTTACATCATCAACTAATCTGCAGACTGCCATAGAGCCAAAAACAATTACTTTGACCAACCATTTTGAAAATCTATTAACTATTTTAATAATCAATCATTTATTCATCAATTCTTGTTTCAGATTTTCTCTCTTTTCTCAGTTAATATTACTGTAAATTAAATATTGTAGGGATTTAAACTGTAGATGGGACAATTCGAGCAATAGGATGTCACATTTGGCTTTGGGAACTTGTGACAGGGATTTCACTGTTTTACAGATTTAAACGGTTCAAGAATTAATCGTTAAAATAATCTTCAGTTGCAGCCCCAATCTGCCGATTAATTCCTCGATTGTTTGGTCTCGGACATCGTAAAACAATGAAAAATGTCCATCACAACTTCCTAGTGCCCACAGTGATGTTGCCAAACCAATTGTCTGGTTTAATCTAAAGATATATTTCATTTACTATGTCAGAAAGAAATGCAAATTGTCTCAAAACAGAGACTACAAAAATAATGCCATTCACACCAAACCCTAGTACTCAGATAATTTACTTAAGTAAAAGTACATCACAGTGTGGAAAAACTGTTAAAAATCCTGCATTAAAAATCTAAATAAAAGTACATTAGCGTGAAAATATACTGTACCAAATGTAGAAGTACTCATTATTCATGACGCTGCAGTTCACATGTAGACCATGCACCGTTCCTCCACCACTAGGACCATGGTAGTTTTAAATTACAAATCAAACACTTTATTTCAATGGCTAAAATTCAGGTTTCTTGTTTTCTTAAATTGTTATGTGTTGACAAAGGACATTTAATGATGACCTGATGAAACTGTCTTATAGTATGTCAGCAAGCAATGCATCATGAAGGCTGCGTTGTAGATGTTGATGAAAGCCTTTCACCCTTGCACAGTTAACCATATGCAGTGCACCCGTCCACATGATGCACATTGCACGCAGAATTTGGGTAATATGAATATAAGATGATTGCAGAAGTGACCCTGATCTATGTTTTTGTTTATTCCTCCTAAGCAAATGGCAGAGCAGATTCCAAAAACAAATCCGGCGAGGCAAGGTTTACATTTTTATGAAGTAAATCGATGAAGCAAAAGCAGTATTGGCTCCGAACATCAGCAGCTGGTATTGGTCATAGGCTAAGGCTGATGGGAAAAAAATCTTATCGGCAATGGCAGTTTAAAAAAAAAGGCCATATCGGTCATCCCTAAAATATTTATTAATTATTGTGTTTTTAAAGGTGGAGCAAATGTCAACTTGTATCCTGTTGGGTAACCTCATCCTAATAAAATATTGTAATTTATTAGTTTTTTATTACTATTTTGATTATATAAAGTAACTGGTAGCCTCATCTTAATAAAATATTGTAATTGATTAGTTTTGTATTACCAATCTGATTATATAAAGTAACTGATAAGTAATTTTGTACATGTAGTGAACACTACAGTACTGGCTTCCAAAACGTAGTAAAGTAGAAATACCCAAGTACCTGGGTAAATGTAGTTATTCCACCACTGAACTTGTTATTCTGCATTCTTGCTCTTTTCAGATTCAATGCAATGCTACGATATTAGTACTCCTGTATTTGTTCTACCATGGCTCCTACTGTATTTTGATAGCTGGTACCAAAGTCTATTATATTTTAATAGCATTTAAATAGCTCCTAACAACAATTTTGACCCCATAACCATTTATATTGATAGCTGTGTAGGGAGAAACCGGTTTCCAGGTGCATAGGTATGTATGTAGATCCGGAAAACACCACCTGTCGATATTTATTCAAAGCTTTTGGTTTTTGAGGCTCCTCGTGTCACATTCTAGAACCTGACGGATAACAGATTTCTGTACAACACTAAGAGCTGGCTCACTTGCTAACTGCTAACTAAAGCTACATTTGAGATACATTAGCGTCCTTAGCTTCCAGTGACTCACCGAGTGATTGACGCCCCACATGAAGACGCTCATGACGGGGTCGCTGGCTCGAAACACTTTCACCTTCTGCTGCACGAAATGTTTCTTTTTCGTTTTAGTCTTCGGAGCCAGTACCACCATCGGACTGGAAGCGGCCCCGGAGTTACCGAGGGCAGCCATGACCACAAACGGGCTCTCCTCGTCCCTTGGTGCAGGCGTTGACACTTCTTCCTGACTGAACTAGCTAGCTAACTAGCTAACGTCCCACTCTCTGCTCCTCCCCGGGTCTCGCACACACCGACACGGTAACGACAACCAAAGGTCACCACTCGAGCTCCGGTTCTGTTACACTGATGCTATTTTCTAACGCACAATTTAACGTATAAACCTGATTGATAAATCATTACTTAAATTCAGTAATGCGTGACTACATATTCTCAACATTGACAGTACACCACCGCCCCCTCGAGCCCACCCATATTATTATCAACCACGCTGTGAGTTTCTGATTGACAGGGGGTAGGACCAGTAAAATCAATATAATGGCGTCAGATGACCCCTAGATGGGCGAAGTTATATGGTGCGTTTAAGTTAAGTTTGACGCTCGCATTTATCAATGGTTAGCCGTTGTAATATTACAATTTATTTCCGTAGTCGACTAATTATTAAACTTAACATCAAACTATATGACTATTTATATGAACATTTGGCCAGTTCACATGACTATAATCATTTATTATTGCTTTGGCACAAAATATACTGAGAAAGCCTTAAGATCAACTTAGTTATCATTCAGTTGCAATTGAATCATATTACTCTCAAATGCAACAATGTGCATCATTGTGTAAATCCCTACTTGCAAAATAGAGCACCCATCAATCACGATAACCTGTCACACATACTGTATATTAAATACATATTAGTTATGTGGTATTGTTGTAAAAGTTGTCTTTGGCTGCGTCATTACAAAAGATTTTCCCTCGTTGCATTGCCAGAGACTGGATGACCCTTTAGGTTGATACATTTGCAGCTTTTTTCCCTTTTTCTGACAGTATCTCCTGATAATTTTGCTGTTGTATTTCTTTTTTCTGTACAAGCTTTCTTTATGTTTTTTTTAAAGTCGGCTGGTGTGTACTAACAATGAGAAAGTATAGTGTGTGCCCATGGCTGACATCAATACTATTCAGCTGCCTAAATATACAATTTTAGCATCTGGACACTATTACAGAGTGGGTAACTATCACCCTTTCAGAGTGCACAGATTTTTTACAAGATGTCTTGGTCTAGGCAATGATGAAGGAACCTTTTGTTTGGATGACAACGCTTTATTCGTTGATTGATCTGTTTACATTTGAAACAGGAAGTAATAATTGTGATTAAGTAATTACCATACAAAGGTAACATAGAGTGATGTGCTGATTGTACGGCGTGAGGATGAAAACTGTAAGGATGATTCAGTAAATGTGCCAAATCGATTGAAAGAACTGACATAGCTGTATTGCAGATATTAGTAATTTAACATTATTGGTATATTATTACAGGGGAAAACTCCCATTTCAGAAATGTACAATCCAATTGTAAGTCATAGTCAATTTCAGTCATCCAAAATGTGTGAAAATCTGTTTGCATTTTACTAGTTACAATGCCAATTGCAGGGATCCTTAATGATATTTTCACTAGTTCAAATGAGTTTTGGGATATTCAAAACTACAGTATGGTTATCCGGAATGGTTTTTCGTTTTAGATATAAGGTATTAAAATTCTGACAAATTATCACTTACCAATACACTGATGGCATTAAACTTACTCAAAGATCTTTTACACAAATTAAGTGGGCTGTTAAGTTAACTGTTAGAAACTGCTACATGGTACCTTAACCTTTAACCCTAAAGGAGGTATGAGGCAGGCTCTGTAGCCTACTTAAGTAGATAGATAGATAGATAGATAGATAGATAGATAGATAGTTAGATAGATAGTTAGATAGTTAGATATATAGATAGATAGATAGATAGATAGATAGATAGATAGATAGATAGATAGATAGATAGATGGATAGACGGACAGTCAGACAGGGGGTGACTGTGGCTCGGTGGTTGCCTGCCAATCAGAAGGTTGGGGGTTCAATCCCTGGCCCTGCAGTCCCATGTCAAAGTTTTCTTGGGCAAGACACTGAACCCAGAGTTGCCCCCAATGTGTACGTACCATGTGAAAGTGCTTTGAGAAGTCGTTGAGACTAGAAAAGTTTTATATAAGAACAGTACATTTAGACTTTGTTGGTAAAAACAATGTGAGATTATTACGTCAGTGTCCTACTTTAGCTAGAGGAACCCAGATGGATGCAGATGTCTGACACAGTACCTTCATTATGGATGCCCAACAAGATATTTAACCTCTAGGGGCAGTAAGATCACAAAACAAAGTCACAACATCATGCTTTGAGGGATGGAATGTATGGAAGTATGTTTTATTTTATATTCCAAATTGAAGGCCTGTCATTTCATTGCATCAGAAGTTTCATTTTTCCAATGTGCTGTGAACGTTGCACTGTTTCTCATATACTTTACATACATTTTCCCTCTGTGAAATCTGGTTTTTGCCCTTTGGCCAAATCTGATACATTAACATGTTGATTTTTTTTAATGTGTTATACAAATATTTTGAAGTAATTATCAGTTGCAAGTGACCCGCTTTAACATCCGGACGTTTTCTGAACTTTGACCCAAAAAATTGAGTCACTCCAATCTATCTGCATGCAAGACTCTTGAGTTAAATGATGCATTTTAAATAGAAATGTGCTTGTGTCTTTACTCACATCACAATTTGACTATTTTAAATGTAATCATACAGAATAGTAGGTGGATGTATTGTGCTTGACAAGCTTCATCTCATGCTCAATGCACAGAAAATAATCTCCAAGAATAGCAAACCACCCTAGATAGAGAAGTAGAACGTGTGGTGGTGTGATTCTACAAAGAATAATGCTTCCTCTTTCATTTTTAGCAAGGCCTTCATTCCATATTACACGGGGACAAAGGGGATATTCTATGCTGTTACCTTGGAAACAGGCATGTATCTGGTCCCTGTGTTGCAAAGCAGGAGAAAATCTTCCTTTATGTGCCTATAATGGCAGAAAAGCAGCATGACTCTAATGTGCTCTAATGTGTAATTTCTGTTTCACTGCTGGTGACTGGTTACTGTGACCACAGAGAGGATTCTCAGAGGGAATGTGTACTTGCATAAAGCCTCAAACTGAATCAGTAAAACACAGTAACCTGTTCATGTGCTTGTGATGATTCAGAGGAACCCTCAGTACAGCAGCCAAGGCTTCAGGAGGGTGACTCTGCAGAAGTCTCTGTGATTGTTAATGGGGTTTGACAACAGATGTAGTGTCATACTTCATCATCTTTGTCACTGTTATCTCCACCCTGGCAGGATAGTTGCGCACACTTTTTGTAATAACTATTTACAATTTGTCCTAGAGGACTCTCTTTGACTCAGGCTCCATGTTCAGAAGCCTGTGGAAACACGGCCTGCTTCTCCGAGGACTGGACACATGTCTCCCCCTCCTGCAGGGATCCACTGGGGGCAGACCTCACAATTTCTGAAATTTGGTCTCTTGCTCTGTGAATTCAGATTTTTGCTGCAGAAACAGTAAACTCTCTACTCTGGCTGCTGATGTTTTGATCAGTTAGTCTCAATAAGTCATTGTTTTAGATCGGCCTTGTTAACCGCACTAGCACGGCTCTATTGATGGCAATAACTGTCTGTCTGTCTGCCTGCCTGTCTGTTAACAACCATGAGATTCCTTTGAATTCAATGGTGTTCACCTGACTTTTCCTCAGGTACCATCATGGAGCTCTGTGTGGGATTTGCGCTGTAATGGAACGACTCTTGGATTGCCATTAATTTGGTTGAAATGTTACTGTCTCCCTCAAACTGAACTGTGATTACTTTGATGATCCTTCATTTTTCTTTTAATGCCATCATCAGATTACTATGAATTATATTTGAACAATACTTTGGTTTATGACTATTTACCTCAAAGCATTGCAATGCCTGAACCTTTTTTTTTATGATTGCATTTCTGTCTAAATCTGAAAGCTGCATTGGTGGAATAAAGTATTTGGATACTACAACGGAGCACTTCAACAAGGTTAAAAACTTCCTGCATTCAACTCTTACTTTGATAAAAGTATTGAAGTACTACTGGCAAAATATACCCACAATGCAGAGTGGCCCATTTTCTATTATGTAAATGAAAGTAGTCGACTAAAAAGTACAATATTTCCTTAAGAAATGTAATGCAGTAGAGGAATAGCAGCATGAAATTAAAGTACAAGAACCTCAAAGTTGCACTGATGTACATTAAATGTGTTTCTACCACTGGATGGGGTTACCTGTGTTTATGTTTGTGTACACATAGGTGTACGAATGAGTCGCTCCTGGTTTAATAAATGTAAAGAAGATCCTGTATCGCTGTCATAATCATTAGTCTCATCTTCCTGTGCATCATCATTAGCAGCAGCGTCATTCAAAGTCATCACAAATACAATAATCCGACTGTATTTCATAAAAAAGAACACAACCAACAGCCATCTTTATATTAATATATGTTTAATTCTTCTCCATTTTTATTATAATTATGTTTTATTTTCATATTTGCAAATCGTACAGGTCCTTTGTGCATAGACCTTTCATCACAGCACACACAATGGCACAACAAGATTTTTAAGAAATAGATAAATTCTAATCACACTTTAATAGCACACAATTTCATGACTTTTGCAAGGACTTGGGAAAGACATAACAATAACAAATTTGATCATTTTTTCCCTCTACTGAAATCAGAATTTGTAGTATGATGTGCCAAACATAAAACATAATAGTAACATGGACATTCTCAATCCTCAAATGAACAAAGCATAAATAAAAAAGGAAATTAAAAACATGAGATATAACCATAAGATGTGCAGCAGTTAAATAGAGCTCTGATGAATGTGATGAGTTTTTCCATAAAGACACTTCCCCTAACATGAAATAAAATAATCTCTGTCTTTAAATAAGAAACTGCTGACAATATAAAAATACATGGCATTGTACTGTAGTTCATTAAATAAACCAGCAATTCATATATAAAATATTATATTGACGTGTATAAAAATATGCCTTACAACTTTTTGAAAAGGGTAACAGCCGTAAGCTTTTTGTCTGCCACTTCAGAACACACAGTCGACCACAAAATTCCAACATATGTACAAACAATCAACTAATAAGCAGTCAGAACGCCATTTTGACAAATAAAATCAACAGAAGCATCCAGGATCATATTCGTATGACTATTTTTTCTGACTTGACATATATATATATATTTATAAGATACTGTAAGATTCAAGCAGTACTTGATGGAAACACATACTCAAAAATAAATTAATAGAAATAAGAAATATTCTGTCAATTAGGTATGTTGATATCAGTGTATCTTTGGAGAGAGGGAGAGAGGACGGTGAGGGAGACACATTTTTCAAACACTTGTGTCACATCACCTGCGTAACAGTATTTCAGCCCACTGAGATCAGAACAAACACAGGCAGTGTCAGCTATCCTAAAGTAAAAAGGGAAATCAAAATCTACCAGAAAGCCAGGACAAGTAATACCGCTTTGGATCACTGAGGCAGTTCACGGAGCATTAATGTGAGCATGCAGCATGTCACCGGACGACGCAGAGGACGTTGCTGCAACTGTTGAACATTCAGGCAGATGTTGTTGTTGCTGCTGCTGGACTGTAAGAGTGTGTGTGTCTTGCTTCTAGAGCGGACATGAACGTTAACTAGTGTGTATTTTCCATAGGAAGTGGTTTATCCCTGCTACCTCCTATCCAGGCAGTGTCTAGCACATGCTAAAGCCACCTCCTCTCCCTGTGCTCCTGCTCCTCCACCACCACCACCACCTCCTCTTCCTCCTCCTCCTCCTCCTCCTCCTCCTCCTCCTCCTCCTCCTCCTCCTCCTCCTCCTCCTCCTCCTCCTCCTCCTCCTCCTCTTCCCCCAGGCTCAGAGCAATAGGACGGACTGATCCCTCACTCCTCATTGCATGGTAAAGTGCCATCCTCCCTGGCACGTGAGGGCACGGGCGTGCCGAGTTCATCCACGCACCAGCAGTGGCCACGCTGCATGCCCTTGGAGGAGCGGCACTGTGTGAGATTACAAGACAGAGAGGGAGATTTTACAAAAGGGAAAGGAGGGTGGAGATTGAGTGGGAGAGTGGGAAAGGTGGCAAGAGAGGAAGAGAAAGAAAATGACATGTCATCATAGCGCAGTAGCCTACTGAATCTCTGAGCTCACAGCTGAGAGGCTCAGAGAGAGAGAGAGAGAGAGAGAGAGAGAAGTGTCAGTTATTCTCAGCCCCTGTGGTCACAGAAAAATCTCCGGATGCACATAAACAGAAAGCTGCAGTGGAGTGCAGCTCTCAGAAATCCACACATTCTCCAGTCACACAAGAGCCAACAAAGTTCCCGTCATAATTTTCATGATGTTTCAGGTGACTGTAACACCCTACCTGCTTTTTCCTGTAGAAGCCACGAGTGTCACAGTTGGGTATATAGATGTCACGGTCCGACTGGAAGATTGTCAGCTCAAGACCCCTCAGGACACTATTGAGCAGCTTGCGGCAGGGGGCCTAAAAACAGCAACGCAGAGTGGGACTTTAAACATCACCAGAGGCAAAGATAGAGGGACCTGTCTTTGGCGTGGCAGTGGAAAGTCTCCCCTCAGGTGACTGTGTTGGCAGAAATCCTCTTGGATCACAACACATGTAATGTGAATGTGATGCAGCATCAGAATTTGTATATTTATATCAGATGTCACATATTGTATAGCATTATATAACCATATTGTTACACAATGCTTTCGGCTTTTCAGGTCACTGAATGGTTTGGCTGTGCCTTTGTCACTTTGTGAAATTAATCTCTGTAATCTTTCTCAATTATGTGACTATTGTGTGACTACTACACATAATAGTTAAAAGTGCTGCAGATCACCGAGCTCACAAAGTGAAAAATCTGTGGCGGCAGCGACCGACTTGAAACTTTCCTGATTCCCATCATGCTCAATTAGTTCTGCCGCATAGCAGCACACACATCATGCACCATAATGCATGGCTTCAGGGCAGTGTGTGTACATACCACTGCAACACCCCAAACAGCAGACAAGCTGTGATAATTACTCTATGTAGTGCAATGCAGCTCAATATACAAACCTCTCCATCACATATGATGTGTATTAATACAATCTTGTTTCATAAAATGCTTACTACAGCTCAGATTTTTTATCATGTAGGGGACACTTCATCAGCTGCCGTTATTAAAGATTATAAATTAAGAGCATAAACTTACTTTTTCAATGTCACCACCGTGTGACGGATGGGGACCTGAGAGGGAATGACACAATGGGATGAGAATGTGACATGAAACCATTGTAGCAGTTAACATCAAACCATGTTTTAAAATTTAAGCTGCATACATAATACAACATTACTGAGCAGACACTCAGATGGGATCTAGAACAGAATAGAATGGTCTTTATTGTCATTCTACATGTTCAACAAAATTAAACAGGGGGGTCATTCAACGACAGACCTAATTTCCATCTGTTTCTTTTTCAGGTAGTTAATCGCAGTATCTCAGTTTGAACAGTAGATGGAGATCACTGCAATAAAAAGCAGCTTGATCGGGATGTAGGGGACACTGACAGTTTCACATTCATTCTAAATTCTCTACAAAGAGGCTGACTTGTAGGACACATCATTGTCATGCACCCTGTCATTAAATAGATGAAACACATAACACTGTTAGATTTTTAAATGAATGCAAGGATATGCATCGTCACTTATACACCCCTAAGACCAAATAAAAGGTCTTTGTTTTTTGCAATTTGCCATAATTTCCGATTAACAATGATTACAATCCTTTTACAGTAGGACTCCAGAGGCACTGCTGAGCAGTATCGGATGCTTGAGGTCTGCAAATTCAGCTGTGGTGTACACATGCATCCAGGCTTAAATGTCACACACTAATTGGCCTTTCTTTTTGTTGGTGAGTGACACAGCATCACATGCAATTCACAGCAGCACAGGAGACACACTGTAAAGACAGTTATATGTGGTAGCTGTGCCTCTGCAATTGCCTAGCCTTCGTGCAGTGTCCGTGCATGTATCTGAGTGTATTTGTAGGTTAATGCATGTATGTATGCATATGTGATTTCATGCACATGTGTGTGTGGGTGTACAGTATCTTACCTGTGGGGTGGGGCCTCTCAGTGGGACTAGTCCTGCTGTGCTTGGCGCAAATGCCCCTTCCCTGCAACAGAGCCTGAAGGGGGCTGTGCTCCCTTGGTGGGGGAACACAGCGGAGCCCCTTGGCACAGCTCAAGGTGTACACACCACAGGGCTCTCCCTGGGCCAACACTGATGTGCTGCCAGCAACATTATGGTCCCTGGGGGGGCGACCTGCCCCTAGTGGATCCCTGCAGGAGGGACAGACCTTGAAGGGGCCCAAGCGGTTTGCCCCCGTCCATGATCCGCAGTGAGCAATCAGCAACAAAACAACGGTTGTTAAGTTAGAAAGGATAGGCATTTTCTGTCCAGGTCTCAGGTTCTCCACTCTGTCACTCTCTGTCACTTAAATGTGGCTGATGCTATTTCTGGATGTATATTTCTCCTTCACTCTCTTTCCCTTTCCTCAGTCTTCTTCCCGTTTCTATACAGTAGCTTTCCTTGGTGCTGTGCCGGTTGAGTCCCCTGCAGTGCCAGAGGAGACAAATGGAGATCGAGAGAGACACAGCAAAGCACCAGCTTTTAAAGATCTGAAAGGCGGTGATAGAGAGAGAGAGAGAGAGAGAGAGAGAGAGAGAGAGAGAGAGAGAGAGAGAGAGAGAGAGAGAGAGAGCACAGTTATTACACCTTCAGGGGCTGGGACTCAGAGAAAGAGAGAGAAAGGGAGACAGAAAGAGAGAGAGAGAGGGAGAGAGAGGGAGAGAGAGAAAGAGAGAGAGAAAGAGGGAGAAAGGGAGGTGGCAGGGAGCACAAGTGGGGGGTGGATTATGTTGCTTTCAGTAATTATCAAAATCTCTCCACCCTTTTCTGTTCTATACTAACACATACATCTAATCCTTCTTCCATTCATGCTCAACATTACAAATGCGCAGTCACGTTCGGTTTTTTGCACTTTCTTTCTTATGTTAGAGTCCTTTCCGGAATAACATTTGCCATGGTAACAAATACATATGTATATGTGCCTCCATCATCCTCACCACTGCAATGCCATTTGCTCCAATAAAGGCTAAGCTGTGTGGATTCTCCTGCTTGGATCCTGTTCAGAACATGTCCTGGACAAACATGTAAGGATACAGCTCCACAAGTTCAACACATGGGCTACTATGTCTTTTTGGCAATAACAGAAACACACCGAAGTTTGGAGCATTTGAATAAATGAGTTTTATGCTAAATAAATAAGTACATAAGTAAAGAAACAAAGTCAGGGATCTCCTGAATGTTAAAACAGAAGTGACAATTTATGTAGCATACACTAACTGAAACTGTGCTTCAGCATAATCAAACCACTGCTAAGTCCGATATGTTTCAAATGTGTTATGCATTGCCTCGGCAAAAAGACTAATCCAGTCTTTAATAAACAACTTAACTCCTAGATTACATTTCAGCAGCTGTCAGATATTAACTGACTTCATGGACCGTATCACATGTTGGAGTGTGAGGGCAGTGAAGGATTTTGCTCACCAGTTGTTTGAATTGGAAGGGTAATCATCTGGATAATTGGTAGGAGGAGGTGGATAGCTCAATTTTGCAGGAATGCACATCAACCGGCCCGAGCCAAACTGCTAATAATGCGATCCATTTCTCCACTCAGCCAGGTAGGATTTTCCACACTGGTGGCATCTTCAAATGATCACTACTTAGCCCTGGATGTGTCATGTCTGCACTGTTCTGTCAGGCATTCTGATCAATTACATCATTCGTTGTGTATAAAATAGATCATTATTTTTACTCTGATGCAAAAAGTTACTTTGCAACTACTGCAGTAGCCTTTGAAGTGTTCTCCAATCTCCAATGTTGGGTAGTTAAGTTAGTTAGTTATAAAGCCTGTAATTTTATGTCAGCATTTTTATAATTTGGTGAGAAAATGTTTTCTATTATAACCACAGATTTAAGGTATCAGCAACTATATTTGTGCAAACATTTTTAGGAATTGTTCTGAGTAAAGATATTTCATCCACACAGCACATTATGGCGCTGTAAGAAGATATGAGAAGAGAAATTGAAAGCAATATACTTTAAAGCATCTGCACATGAAGATCATTGGTAGAGAAGAGGAATTCCTCTCTTATCTGAAGTTTCATGGTCTCCTCTCCTATCTGACCTTGACCTGCTCCCATGGGCGCTCTGTGGACAGATGCAACCTGAACATGATACCAAAATAACAAACGTCAGCACCAGAATTTGGATATTAATAAAAAATGCTAACCTGTAGGTTGGCAAAGAAAGGTGGATATTTAAGAGCGTGGACATTTAACATACAATGTGCTGTGTGCAGTTTGCCTGGTATTGGGTCATTTGCTGCAGCAGAAGCACAGACATGACAGGGCACACAGACATACTCTCTGGTCTGTACTTCCCACTGGATTGCAGGGCTACATGAGGCCAAAATCTGCCATGCCATCAGCAGCCTGTTGTTCTGATTAATCTTGGCAAGGAAGGCAAAAATCACCTGCCGTCTTGTGTTCCCATCAGTTTGCAAGCTAGTCTGTTTCCACATATTAGTAGAATGTTCCAAGACACACGCCAGACCGACGGGGGATCTCTTTTCCACACTGCCCATGGGTCCTTTTTCCTCCTCCAGCCACACAGTTTCTTCCTCCTCTCTGCTTTCCTATCCCAGGTCTATCCCAGCTGGCTCTGAATGTCTCTCTGCTGCCACTTTAACATAGAAAAGAGAGAGAGAAAGCAACCAGAATCCACACAAAATATGTTAAGCTGTTCATATTTAGGATCATGAAAAAAGTGGTTGAATGTAACTAAGTACATCCGCTCAAGTACTTACATTTTAAGGTACTTAAGTGCACTTAAATATGTCCCTGTTATGCTGCTTTATAGTTCCATGTGGGTAAATATGTCAAATTGGAGCCGAAATTGAACACACACACAAACACACGCGCACGCGCACGCGCGCATCCGAGAGACAGGATTGGCTGAAAGCTTGTCACCATTTCTCAAAACTCGACGGATTGGCTACTTCAGAAACGAGGGTGTGATGTCAATGGGAAGCGCCGAACTCTAGTTTCCAAAGTTTTAATGTGAAGCTATGGTTAGCTGATGGACAAAAAAAAGTGAATTTCTGTCGTATTAGCCGCCTAGATAACAGGTAAGCGATTGACTAATCGATAATCACCCATAATAAATCGTTGTTCTGCGCGCTACTGTAAGGAAAAGCCATCCTCTTTGCTAAGCACCGAACCTCATCTTCAAAGCAAATTGCTAGCACATTAGCCGCTAATGTAGCTAACCCATGTTTAGCTTTGCTACTGAATTGACCCCTGGTGGTCATCAACTGACATATGGATAATTAACGTTACATTTTAATTTTATTTTCAAACTAACACTAAGCTGTTAACCGTTTTCAGTTTAAATGGCATCAGTTAACTGTCTGAACATTCATGCTAGCTTTAGTTAGCTAGCATCATCGTTAGCATGGTTTGGAGCTTCAGAGCTTGGCAACGTTAGATGTAAACATAGGCACGCCCACCTTCGCCTCGTTGCGGCAGTTTCACGTCTTTTATTTTAATATTGGTTCCATGTATTCCCTTAAATCACTTGGAAAATATCTAAATGAGCTTTAAAGAGAAAATGCTTCGCAGTGTGGAAGTTTGACGTGTTTGCTCTGCCCCAACGAAATCAGCCAACGGCACTGAACGACAGCCCAAACTGAAAGCAGAATAATATTATTACTAGAATCAACTTTATGGCCATGTTACACATTTGCAGAACAGAAACTCAACTTTAACATCTTTTTCGTCTGACATGGAAACACTGCACAAAGCTGTGAAAACTAGAGCTCCTGTATATGTAGTGGAATTTCTCTCTAATCCCCCCAGGATATCTCTACCACACACACTGTGTTTGTGTGAACACATACAAGGAATGTGACTCTGGCTTTCTGTTGCTCTCAAAGGACAAATAAATAGACTTTCAGCTATAAACAAGGACAACTAATATGTACAGATAGACATATGTATATATACATACACGTATGTACATACGCACATACACTCTACACATGCATACATATGCTCTACGAGGATTGTAAACTGTAGTACAGGAGGGCATTGCAAAAGTGCAAATGATGATAAAATAAATTTAGAAATATTAGTATAACAGGTTGCTTATATATCTGAGGTAGCTGGATACGACAGTGTATACAGTGTATATTACAATGTACATTACAATTGTGTATATGACAATGTACAATATGTTCATAGTTATGACAGCAGCGTCATCAATGTGTGCATGTGTGAAAGATATGGTGTTTGTGTTGGGATGGCCGGTTTCATGTTTCTCCGTGCAAATGCTTGATTCATTGGCACATGAGACAATTGGGGGAAATCATTCTGTCTGCCTTATCGCTGCAAGGAAATACAGCAAAGAATAAGGTCACATTTAATTACGTCACATGGGGGTTATATAAACTTGTAGAGCTGATATGTTCATTACAAAACTGTGTCTCAAGAAAAAATGAGAGTAATGGTGGTGTACAAAAGAACAGTAAACCTCTACAGACAGATATGGAAGAATGTTGTATGTGTTTACAACAGCAACTGGCACAGGAAAAACTTATTTTATTACTGTATTATATTTATAGAGGTTGTAGGCTACTGCTAGAATGGTTTGGGAAAAAAAAAGATTTGTTCATATATGAACTTGCACACACTAAACTGAAATAAGTTTTGAATAAAGTAACTAGAGTAGGGCTGGGCAATAAGGAGAAAATCTAATATCATAATATCATTGACTAAATGCATCAATGTTTATATTGCGACGATTTTGGGACAGTTGGTGCTCACAAAATGTTTTTTACAATGAAATTTTAGATAAATAATCAGCCACTCTGTGGTGAATAGTTTCAAGTGAAATTATAGAGAAAAAACCAATCATTGTTTTCCACCTATGTACTGACTAGATTTACATACATGCACAGAAATTGTGTGATGTAAAAAAGATCTGCAATTCTTCAAATGTTATTCCCTCAAAATGTTCCACAACACAACCCTGGAACACTTTGTGTATGCTTTGTGGTGCAGGTGGGCACAGTTTGTTTTTATTGCCATTTGTAGACCCCGGGCTGTCTACAGAGACCGCGTTTTTGGGGACAGGCAGCTCGTGGATTGTGAGGAGATATTTGCTGTCTGTGACAAATACTGTTGTAGCCCAAAACACACGTGACATCGCTAAGAGCACCTTTAATTGAGAACATAATTGGTAGTTGCAGCCCTTGAAGCCAGTACTTTCATGATGATATGTTGAACTTGCCTCTTTGCCTCCATCATGGCTTCATCTTGATTTTAATACAAGAAATGCGAGAGAGCACTAATTGGAAACAAACTGTTAACAACTATTGAATAGAAGAATCAGGTCCACATGGTTTAGAGGAGCTGGGTAGTTGCAGTGCTGAGGTCAGCATGTAGAGCCCAATAGTTTCCGTGATAACAGAATCATGGACTGAATCACAAAAAGTAAAAAAAAAAGCAAAGAAGAAGCTGAACACAGATTCCTTAGGGCGCTACATAAGGTCAGCGCTAAAAGTTAACTGAAACTGTTAAAAACATGGCTACATCTAAGTTTCCAACCAAGCCCCCCCCCCACTGTTACTGTAGGTCAAGAAATAAAAAAACTATATCTAAGTCTAAGTTTCCACCCGAGCCGCCCCAGTCTAACTGTAGTTAAAAACGTCTTATAATTACACATTCCCAGTGGCTTTGGCCCGCTGGGGGCAACTTAGGCCCGGTGGGCCACTAGGATTGCAAAACACTCAGGGAAAAGCCATAGTCTTGGCACTGTAATTCAGTTTCCTCCTAGCTGTGATTTTCTTCATCAAGCAACAAACAACCATGGCAGAAAACATTGCACAACTTTCTAAACTTGCGGTAAAGTGCCAATTTGTTTTCACTGTCCCATGTTCGTCATTCAGATGGATGACCTCAACGTACTACACCACAGATGCCTCCTGAATCTGAGGCGACGAATCAGAGATATTGGGGATGGGCGCCCTGCACAGGAACGATACATGAGGTTACAGAAGGATGGAGACACACTCAGGTCAGCCTGTTCTCAAACTGAAGTGATTCATTGGCTTTGTTGGATTGGGTTTACATAGAAAGATGCTTCTATGTTATATGTGTTTGTTGTCTTCTGTGTTGGTTCTCCGTGTGCCAAGTCATGTCATGTGACGCCCTTTTTTACAATGAGTGGCAAAATGTGTGTGTTTATTACGCATTTTGACATTTTTCCTCTGTATGTTTTGCCTAGCAAGATATTGGGTCGGAAATTACATTCTTATTGTCTATTCATGTAAGAAAGAAAAGGGCTCACAAGCTATTGCTGTAAAGAAATCCTAAAGGTTTTAGCATATTGCTAAGCCAATGAACAGGTGCCCCCACCACTTGTGGGAACGGTGCCTTGCTCAAGGGCATCTCACGCTGTAATTGGTCCGTACAGGATTTGAACCAGCAACCCTCCGGTTGCCAAGCAAAATCCCCACGGACTGAGCTACTGCGACCTCCCTATTTAATTCAGCTGCTTAAAACTGGTTTCTCCATGTACATCTCCAGTTTTCCCTTACTTAACAAAACATCCCTTCCTTTCTTACATACAGCTGATGATCATCATATCTTATGAAACAGTAACAGCCAGTGATCATGTGCATGCCATTTGATATATCTTTCTCTAATCAGCCAGCTAAGGAGATGTTCTATGTAATTGTGAATAATGAGTACATATTTTAGTCTCATTTCTGTTGCACATGTCTCGTTCATCTGATGATTTTAGTGATAGTGTCTCGACAGTCTTTCGATGAAAAGATAAGGTCGTTCTTCAAGATGTTTCTCATTGTGCATACAGCACTCACCTATTGTTAACCTGTAATTTCTTCTCTTTAGTTACCAAGGGAACTCCGAAGAGGTGGGTTGCTATGTGGCCGGCCACCCTTTATCGAAGGGAAATTGCTACTTTGAGGTAAGGCTCATTGATGGTGGGGCTGTAAATCAGCCTCGGACATTGTTATGGGAACGGAGTTCTGATTGAGTTGCAAGACCTGACTGTTGGCTTAGTTCAACTGCTGATATCTAACTGTGCTACTCTTTGTGCCTCTGCTTTTTGGGGATATATGGTAATCATTAAAAAATAAGACTGTTTGTCCTTTGCACAATCATTCATTTTGAAATGTCGGGGTGGGGGATTATTCACAATTTGATACACTTACCACATACCATCGTCCCTGTGTGTGTGCCCAATATTGCTTTACCATCCAGCCAGCAATTTTATCCCCTGGTATCCCATTGCTGACAATTTTCTTAAATTCATATTAAATCCTAAGCGCCCCCCTACAGTCCCAGTTCACCAGTGCAAAACCACTACCTCAAGAATGTCCGAGCTGCAGTGGAATGAGGGCTAGGGTGTGGGTTAGGTGGGATCTTTGTGCACAAAAACTAGTCTTACACACCGTGTTTTCAGCAGGCAGGCAGACTGGCAGCAGGAGAAACTATTGGGACATTTGTTTAGCATTTATTTCTGTTTCAGGCCATTCTAATAGTTCTTAGTCGTACAGGAGAAAGGTATTTTGCTTATTTAGCACAGGAAAGTTGCAAGAGTTCAGTCATAAATTGGGTGCAGAGGGCTGCAGTGTGTAAGCTTGTTTGTTGAGAGTGCACGTCAGAGCAGGCCTTCTGACGTGCGGTTAAGAGAGGGCAGGTGAGGTAGACATACTTCCTCGGTTAGGTTTTGAGGCTTCAGGACATTGGGCTATACATTATGCTGTGAACCTGCGTCATTCTGCTGAGCTGCAAATAGAGCCGGACCATGCGGCATCAGTGTAAATGATTTTCTTCTTCCACTTTTCTTGATTCTTTTTTTTATTTTTATTTTTATTTTTTAAGAGAAGCACCACTTTAGACATGTGTTGACACATTTCAGATCTGCTTCAGTGAGATTTTAAACAGACCGACAGTGTGATTTGACATTATTTATCGGGACTGTGTGGTGTCCAAGATTTGTCCCAGATGTGACATTTCTATTAAATGTGATTTCAAACTCCCATCTGACCTCAGGATCACTCCCTCTTCCTCCCTAGCAAGAACATCTTAACAATAACAACATTTTATTAAAATAAGAGTCACATTTGCAGCCTGATAGATACCTCTGACATTTAAATGACTGGATTTTAGTGTGCTCATTACCCAGAGTTTTATGCTACATTATTCTCCGCTATGTGACGCACATGCTGTCAGTTTCCCGGATATCTTGAAAATTTGTGAGCGTTTATTCTGATAAAGGTCAGGCTTCTGTCGACGTATGCGTCACTGCTGTCCTCGTGTTTCTCCTCGTTCTGCCTTCGCAAGGAATCCGTTTCACCTCTTTCACTGCTGCTGCACTTTCTCCAGTTTTCATCATCTGTCTTCCTCAAGTAGAACATCTGCCGCATTCCACTTGTTTTAATAGATTTATTCAAACAAGAAATCCTATCAGCATAACTAAACGGGTCATCAGTGAGCACGTTTTTCCATCTCATATGTATTTTAGCTTTATTTCAATCATACAAACACAAATGGTATTTTAACAGTTGACGTGTGGAATGTTTGTTCTTCAACCAAGCAGGTTTATACGAGTATTATCCTCTAAGTGCAAGACTGGAAAGGAATCGTCCCTGGAATTTTTAGTCTAAGAAAACCCAGAAGTTTTGGTATCGCATCACATGAGCTGTCATTATTGGCCAGCGATTTTGGGGGTCTGGGCTGTAGAGGGAGGTAGGTATGTGGGAAAGGGGAGAAAGACATGATGCAGATGATGGAAGGAATGATGCAGAGGCAGACTATTTAGGTGAGAGAGAAATAACCAGGAAAAGTCACAGACAATGACAAAGGAACGGTACAAATGCTGACTCATTTTTCTGCTGTGTTTGCCTGCATTACCTTCACACCTAATTGTGCTCGGTAGTGTGTGTCAGTTTGCTCTGATTGGACTTTAGCAGGCTGGTGTCATGTCAGAGGGGAGGAGGTGATTGTGGAGGTTTTCCCCTGATGCTACCGGGGCTCTGGAAGAGGGTGGTGTGGTTATAATATGTTCACGCTGCAGTTATTATGGCCAGAAATATCAGAGGAAACGGTATTATCATGATAGTCATCAAACTTTGCTGGAATGATTGTCTTAGATTTAATAAAACCTAACAAACTGAACCGTGAGCTGTATTTTGCAGCTTTGTCAGACATTAAATATACTAGAACACCGAGACAGCTGACTGAAACTGACTTTGATTACAGTGCCGTGTCTGTGTCTTAGAATGTGTGCACCCATTTAAGTTGTTCACATGTTCTGATTTCTTCTGGGTGTAAATGTTAAAATAACCAAAAAATAAATCTTTATCACTGTCAACCAATTGTACTCATTGTATTTATTTATTTATTTGTTTGTTTTTATTCCTTTATATCAATATAAGGTAGTGTTGTGTTGGCGATATTTTGGAGTTTATGATGTAACCCACCTGTCTAAAAGACTTTCTAGAGTGCAGGTGCATTGTAGTAATCGTTTCCTACTGGGTGTTAACTGTTAAAAGGCAGAACTTTAGAACATAATAGAGACAGAGACTGCGAAAAACTAGTATGGTGCTGTGTTCATGGTGCCCTCTGAAAACGGTGTTAATCACAGTGAGGATGGCAGTAGAAATAGCTGACAGAATGCAGTAAAACGGGTACACTGGCACATCTCAACTCTGGACAGCTTAACATCCGCATAGGGAGTCAGACTCTGGGCAGACAGAATGAGGGCTACAAAAGACCGAGATTTACTAGGGGGCTATACTTTTCCTAAGTCTGGTTTTTCATTGAGGGTGAAGTTTCACATCATAAGACGTGTTTTGGTTTCTGCTCTCTGCTGTAAATTCATGCCGTTTTTCTTTTAGAAATACCTTTTTAATTGAACCCACATACAGTACGTGAATAAGATCTAAAGGCCTTCTTGAAGCATGACAGTTGTGCTACAGTTGCAGTAACTGTGTCTGTTGTGTGTCTGTTTTGTGTGTGTAGGTGACAATAGTGGACACAGGGGTGAGGGGGACTATTGCTGTGGGCCTGGTGCCTAAATTCTACAGGCTGGACCACCAGCCTGGCTGGCTGCCATATTCTGTAGCCTACCACGCTGACAACGGCAAGTAAGTCAAACCACAGTACAGCATTGGTTTCTTGCATGGTTTGAGAAAATGGATTGTGGCCTGATGGTGCTGCATCAACACATAACTATATCATCCCTATATCATTCTCCTCCGGTCCTTCCTTTTTTCATTTGCATTTTTCTCTGCTGTAAAAGTCACAGAAATTAAATACGTCATCATGGCTCTAAACTTTGCACGCCTAATAATTGTTAGTAGGCTTCAACTAACAATAACTTTCATTCTAGATTAATTTGTTTTATTAATCATTTAGTTTATAGATTTATAGTAGTACAAAAGAAATAAAGGAGAAAAAAGTGAAAAATGCAGATTGCAATTTCTCTTTTTTCTGACCAATAGTCCAAAACCCAGAGAACCCAAAGAAAGCAGCAAATCCTCATAATTGAGGCACTGGAACCAGTGAGTGTTTTGCATTTTTGATTTATGAATGACTTGTATGTTACTCTAATGGTATCGTAAACTTGCAGGAGAGAAGACAAGAAGGAAGCTTACCAATGACAGTTTTTGCCGTCTACAAAGGGATCATTCTGTCAATTCACAAGCAAATCATTTGAACGGTTGTTTTTTTGCAATAACTGTCCAGCTTTTATGTTATAAAGATTTCTATCTCTTCACTCTTCCTAGGTTATACAATGGCAACCCTGTGGGACAGCAGTTTGGGCCAAAGTGTGCGCGTAGTGACCGCATTGGCTGCGGAATACACTCAGAAAATATTGAAGCAGGTCTTACAACAGTCTTTTTTACCAAAAATGGCAAGGAGGTAGGTGTTTTAAAACATGCTTCATTTCAAACATGCACTAGCAGAACTGTGTGTGGGTATAGTATTGTCCCTTGTTTCTTCGCCCATTGTTTCCTAACATCCTTCTGCTGTGCAGGTTGGTTCAGTAGAGGTTCCTGCGTCAGCAGAGGGGTTGTTCCCCGCCGTAGGGATGCACTCCATGGGGGAAGAGGTGAAGGTTGACCTGCAGGCTGAGTGGTTCCTGGAGGAAGATGACAGTATGATGATGGTGGACAGCCACGAAGATGACTGGGGGCGGCTTTACGACGTCAGGGTTAGCGGCACGGTAAGAAGTTGAAGAAGTAGAAATAGAATACTCTACACTACATTTTGGGGACATAACAGAGATTGCTGTTCTGTGCAATGTGTAGCTTAATTTAGCACAAAGATGGCAAGTTTTTTACCATGTTCACGCCACTAAGGAGCTTCATTACCATACTGGTAGTTTATATAGACTGTTTCATTTCTGCTCCTCTTCGGTGGCCGACAGGGCCATACTCACTTCAACTTAAGAAAACACATGGAAATAGACAAAACACAAGCAAATTTAGAGAAGTTTATTAATGAGAGAGAGAGAGAGGGAGAGAGGGAGAAAGGGGGGGGGGGGAGAGAGAGAGAGAGAGAGAGAGAGAGAGACACGGTGTGCAACTGCTTTAAGATCATAGACCGTAAATATTAAGTCTGTCTGTCTTGGCTTATGTCACAGGTGATACTTAATCAGCAGAGACGTATCTGTGAACTCGCGATTAAAAAAAAAAACAAAAAAAAAAAACTGCATTAACATTTTACATTGATCTTTGTCATATTACATGAGAGGGTTTCATTTCAAGGTCTGAAAGGCACATCACTGAAATGTCAATCAATCTGTATTCATCTTGTGGAGAAATTTGCTCTTGAAATAAAAAATAAAAAAACAGGGTTTCCAGTCACTCCGTGTTTAGTCAGCCAGACAATTTGCGCTATCAGACCGTGGGATTTATCAAACTGAGTGACTTCCGCCTGCGCATGTGAAGTTCACACAAAACTGCTTACTCCTTTGTATTGTAAGTAAGACCTCTGCTGAAAAAGTTATTGCATTCATTAGCATGATTACTGTGTAGTTCAAAAATATCCAAAACACCAAAGTACGACGACATAGCGGGCCAGACGCAAGCTTTTATTTTGAAAAGTCAAAACTCGGGGACGGCACCGGCCGGGAGGGTATGATACTGTAGCATACACTGTATGCTGTTGATGTATCATATTAATAATAATAATTTAACATACAGTCTATGAACGGGAGGTATAAGACTGGAGGTATCCAGGCTGCAGCCTGTTTTGAGGGTTTGTCTGCTTTGGTTTTTGCATCGTTTCTGTATTTGTTTGTGTTGTTTGTATTTGTAGCGCGTTAGCTAAATGTGTTGTCAAATTAATAAAGTCATTTTCTTTTATTTGCTTGTGTTTTCTTAAGTTGTAGGGCGTTTGCCTTTGTCAGCCACCGTAACTGGTAAATCCAGACAGCTAACTAGACTATCGGTCCAATCTGAGTTTCCTGTTGCATGACTAAAACCACTTCTTAACGTACACACGTTCCACCTTAACAAGTTCCTTCCCATGGCTGTTTTGTGGAGACACCGCAGCTCTGTCTGGTGCTAAGCCCCACCAAAGGCGATTGGGATTGGTTTAAAGAAATGCCGATAAACCATAGCACGTCCCCCCCCATCCTGAAATGCTGTGTGAACTAGCCAGACCCCCCTCCGCAGTGCTGTGGAGAAACGTCTGTCAGTGCTGGTTTTCAATTGCCTATGTGGCTGGCTGAAGTCTAGAGTCAGTTCCAAGTAGGACTGCAAGTAACAATTATTTTTAGGGTTGCCGCCTAAACCTCAATAATTTGATTAATTTGTTTCTGAAACCAACAGAGTTTAATATCCTCTTGAATGGCAGCAGAGACGCTCAGTGGTGCGCTAGGAACGTTATAACATAACTATGACCTGGGGTCCGATTCAGAAAGCGGGGTTAGTGAAAACTCTGCGTTTGGTTACCCAGAGATGAGGGAAACTCTGAGTTTTCTGTCTAAGAAAGGGAGATTAATTAAAGAGAGAGAGGGGTAACTCCAGCCCATTTCAGAAAGAGAGGTAACTTAACCTCAGAGTCAGTTACTATGGTAACTGAGTCTGTGAACCTTACCTGTTTGGGAGTAGAATTTCTTCTCTGTCTCCTCCCTCTGACACAGTCCTCTGTCATTACCTCATTCCTTCATTCAGTCAGCCTGGGTCCGGCGCAGTTTATCTGCATGAATAAAAACACTTACATCCACCATCGTGGACATGCTCTTCATCCCTGCACATTCTTTGTGTTGCGTTATGTTTTTTGCAAATTCAGAGCCTTTAGAAAAGTGTGCCTCCCTCTGAAATTTTTTTTTAATAGTGTTCCCTGGACACAAAACAGTGAAAGGCGTTAAAATGAATGAAAATGAAACTGAATATAAATCCGTTAATGACATGATGCTGCATTCTCAGAATGGGATTAGTAGTGGTTTACTTTTTCGCCTGCTGGATTGCACCTAAATGAAATTATAGGTAACCTACTAACATTCCAATTTTCCCCAGTAATATTATAGGTTTCCTGTGATTAAAAAAAATAAATTAATACACTCTTTTACAGCTTACATAATGACTCAAGGAGCAATTTTTTGCCACACCAATTCCTCTTTTGCAGCAGCCGTGTTGCTTTTTTAAAATTTTATTTTTACAAAATATATATTCAAACTCACTGTATATGTGTGTGTATATATATATATACTCACATGAGTAGTTCAAGTTCTAGAGGGATAAAGTATGCCGCCCGATTTGTTTGTGGTTGTTGCCATGGTGAAACGTAGTATCATGGCTCCATGCATGCTGCCTTTTCACTGGTGCACGTGCTTAACTCTGAGGCAACCTACTCCGAGTTGATTGAACTAACTCAAATCAGCTGTTCAGGGTTCAGAGTTCAGGGTTAAACTGCGAGTTTGTTAAACCTCCTTCCTGAAACGAGCCCCTGGATGCACGGTGAGGTGTTCACCTGGAATCACTAGACGCCGCCTGATACGATATCCTCACCATACTTATGTCACCATACGATATAATTGCAATATTAATACTTGTGTTGTCCTTGGGTCTAATTGACCCGTTTTGAAGTTTTTCAATTCAGAAATATGGATTTCTTTCAACCAAATTGCCCAAAAATAACATGGATGATTCCATACAGTTTTCTTTAGGTAAAATGAATGATTACTTTCATTGAATTTTTTGGGGTGTTTTAATTAATCTTATCAAATTTGAATTCTTTTTTTTTAATGGTTTCAAAACAGTATCCAGACTAAACTTTGACACATGACCCATCTGTCATCCACTCAACATCCTCAGATCTTAACTATTAGTCAAAATATATCATCATTTCTGTCTTTTTAACTAAAATCTTGAATAGTTTGATATAAAGGAGGTTTATTGACCATGAATTCCAAGAATAAGTGTAAAACCTATTATTAAACCAGCTCAGGTTTTAAACAAATGAGCCAGTAGCATGGAAAAAACATTGAAAAGCACAAAAGAATATTCATTTTAAATTTTGATCCGGAAGGACAAGTTCATGGTTACGGTAAGACAACACAAGGGTTAAATATTTGAATAATACAGCGTGGGTTGACGAGAAACATCGACTTCCCACCAGCGCTGGCTTAACAACAACTTGGCAAATTCAGACTCAGCCACAACCGTAGAATCTGTTGACTTTTATGACTTTTTTCATGCACTTGTCAATTTTGAGATGTTGGGCTATTTTACTCCAATAAAATGTCTTCTTTTATACTAGTGGAAAGGAAACAACCAAAATACCCATTCGGGCCTTTATTTTACTACACTTTGTGTATTTACGCCTGTAGATTTGTCCTAAATAAACTGGAAGTTGGTATTAGACAGTGCCTAATTTCCATATTTAAACATACAGCAAAAAAAAAATCTTTTTTTTGCAAAATGAAACAATGTTTCCTACTCTAAGTAGTCAACTGAGGAAGTTTTCTTGCTGATATCTATTAGCTTCGCCTGCCGTTTCTTATCTTCAGTCTTACAGTACATATCTTTTAAAGGCCATTTTCTCAATCTTCTCAGATTTTGAGCCAGAAATCTCCACTCCAGTAGCATGTAACTTCCACCAAACTTTGCACTTTCATTCCGATCTATCTTGTGAAGGTTTTTACAGTTTAGTTATTTTTTTGCCGTTTATGTCAGTATTGTCGGATTTATGGAGGGATGAAATGAGATTGCAATAATATAATAAAAACCTGTGAGTCTAATATGTCTACAAAAAATTAGACAAGAATTTTCAACTGGCTCCATCCAATGTTCAGATTTCCGCTCTGGAAAAATATGCAAATGAGCACACTAGCAAACAAGATAATGCATTATTTGCATATTCAAACATAACACTATGCATCATGCTTACTTAATTCAGACCAATAACCAAACAAACTACAAACCCGTCATTTGTCTGAGACAGAAAAGCAAACACCATTGGACACAATGGTGTAGCATGTAGCATATAAGTTCTTTATTGTGTTCCTTGTGTTGTTGGAAAAAAAGTACATCACATACTGTATGTGCAGTGTTTTTCTAGCATATGTCTTTTGAACGGGATTATAGATTATAGTGTGGCTTTTCAGTTGCTTTGACTTTTGCGTGGTTGTTGCTTGTTGCCTGTGTTTTTTGTGCTCATACAAGATCCTTCAACTGCCTGTTCTTTAGCAAATCCTTTTTTGTTGACAACTGTACTTAAGGCTTAAGCAAGAAAGGCTCAGTGATCTACTTTTCAGTAACCGTGGACGTGTATTGTGATCTATCAAAGCCGTCTGTAAGGTGCAGTTGCTGCTCTCTCTCACAAAGTGAATGAAGGATTGTAAAGACATAAGGGCATATAATTAAAGTATTACACAGCAAGATAATGTACAGTGTTGAACTAAATGCTAAACTATAAATTGGGACGGTTGCTTTACCAGAGGCATCTGTGGCAAACCCGATATAGTGACAGACATGGATGATTTTGATCCCCAAGGCCAGTGGTTCCCAACTATTTTCCTTAAAGGACCCTGTCTCCATCATTGAATAAACAGATGACGCCTGAAATGTGACATATCACCCAATATCACAAATTTGCCTCCAGGGACCTTACAATCTGTACAGCCTACGCCACCCTCTATCTTTAGACCCTAGATTCACAGAGGAGGTATCTTCTTCCAGGACAAATAGACATGTTGACACAGTTGATGTCACACTTTGTGTTTACTGCAAATTAGCAAATGTTAGCTTGTCAATGAGCTAAACTGAACATGGTAAACAATATACCTGGCTGCCAAACATTAGGTTCTTAAGCTACATTCAAACCATTTAGTTTTTGTTTAAAACCCACATCTCCTACAACGTTAACTGTGTTATCTGTGGTGAATTTGCCTACATGTGCAAGAGCTTTTATTCAATTGATTTAGGATTAAGACATACTATTATTGAAACGTAGTGTGGATGTAGCCTTAGTCTGTCTTTGTTTATCTGTTAGCCAGTGGTTAATACTGACTGATAATGTTCAAATTACACCGTGGCTTTTGGAAGAGCCCTAATTGTCAGGTAAGGGGATGGGAGGGTACTGCACACATGCACATGGATTCAGAAATGCTTCCACCTACGTGCAAACTATACTATCATTTTGTACATAAGGTGCGCGCCCACACATGGATGGCCACATCAGTAATGGACAGCATTGTAGTTTTTAGACACAAAAAAACTAAATTTACAGGAAAATATGAGAAAAAATGGGCGCCAAAAAGGATATTTTAGAGCTCCCCCTATATTTCTGAAATTAGGCTTTGTGGGGAGCACATCTCTTTCAGGGGAGCCCAGCTCCTCCCAGCTTTCTGTATTTTGATCCCTGCTGACTGATATTTAGCTGTTTTGGTGGTAGGGTTATGGGGCTGACGCACCAAGGAGACGGCAACGAACTAGTGGCGACGAAGCCAGACTCTCACGTCTCCTGGACCCTCTAACGTACGTTTTGCTCCTGCGTGAAACAGCCAGCCGCAGAACAGAGACTACAGTCCCTTTGCTTCCCTCCCCGCCGGGACGACATCGGACACCGGAAGGTTGAGTGACAGACTATCTCCTTGGTGTCAGGGCCTTTAGAGGGTTAGGGGGTTAGAGTTCAGGTTCAGGGCTGTTTTCTCAGACGCAGACTAGACTATGATTCAAGTAGCTATTGTGAGCCACTCCAATGGAATTCATTGTTTGCAACAACTGTGTCATCACAATTCCCACCACTTTATAGTAGTGAAACTGTAGCACCTTTGTTCTGTGTGAAGGTGTGAGCTCTCATCGCACCCCCTCCCCCCCCCCCACACTTTACAACCACAAAACTACAGACAGGTCTCACACCAAAACGATGCACGCCAGCCAGAGTGTGGGTCCCGAATGTGGTTACGCGGTAAACATGTCTATCCACGGTGGTACACACACACACACACACACACACACACACACACACACACGTGTAATGCAGAGGCTGTCATCTTTTCTAAAGGCAGACAGGCCATAAAAGCCGAGCGTCGTGGGTGAGAGGGATGATTCAACCAGCTGTCTTGCTCTCTGTCTTTCTGTCTGTCTCCCTTCTGGCACGAAACGTGTTGGTGGAGCCAAGTGCCTGGCAGTCCACCAGGTTGTAAAAATTCATTAAGTGGAATAACGGGACTCTAAGGAATCTTTTACTCTTTCTCATGTGGTTGGAGGTTTTCACAGCTGGGGTGCCGGCCTGCATGGTTCGCCCAGCAGTCCAGCAGTGATTTCTTTTTCATTTCTTCCCCTTTTTAGTTTTCTCCCATGCTACCATTAGCCTTTTAGATCCATGATGTACAGTAGTTGTCATTGCGAGGGTTTAAGCGGGTGATAATACTCTAACTGATAAGGCTCTCAAGTTTAGACAAGTGAGAGAATTAAGTGTAGACACTAAAGACGGGGAAGGGTGTGGGACAAGGGTAACAGTAGCAGCTTCCTGGAATGACCGAGACAGTCTGTTTTGTAGAGCAACAAGAAAAAGAAAAGGAAAGTGTCTCAGCTTTTCCAAGTGTCTACTTTGGATTTTTGAAAACAAAATTCTCCTCTTTCCTCTTCTATCCTTGTTTCCTCTCTTAGTTCCCATCTCCTATTTTGTTGTTTCTTCTCCTCCCCTTTATCCGTTTCTCCACGTTTCTTCTTTCCTCTCTTATCCTCTGACCTTGTTTTCTGTCCTCTCCGTTATCCTAATCTCAACTCCTCTTTCCTTGTTTTCTCTCTTTTCTCTTTTTAAGTCCCCTCTCTTTTTGTTTCCTCTTCTCCATCCTCATCTCCTTGCCTCTATATCCTTGTTTCTTCTCCTCCCCTTTATCCTTTTCTCTTGTCTTGTCCACTTGTCTTGTTTTCTCTCCTCCTTTATCCTCATATCTTCTAATTTTTCCTTGATTCCTCTCCTTTTGTTCTCATCTCCTCTTTCTCTCTCATTTTTGTCCTCTTCTTCATCCCCATCTCCTCTCTTCTATTCTTGTTTGCTCTCCTCTCCCCTTCCCTCGTGTCTTCTCTTGTACCATTGTTTGCTCTCCTCTCCTCCTATTGCCATCCATCCAAACAAAACTTCTATGGATTTCAGTAACATTGTACTTTCCCAAAGATGTGAGTTCTGTTTTAAGGGGCATGGAAATATTTTTCATCCTCTCTCACATGTGTGGTATGCAACAGATATTTCCAGTCTTGGTGGTTTCCGAGGATTTACTGATCTATCGTTTGGCTGCCATAGACGAATTACACCTCTCTGGCTCCATGGCTGTTAGTCTCAACTAACGTCGCCTCACGAACATTTGGCCAAAACAGGGCAGTCCTTTTTACACATTGCTATTTGGTAAGTGTGGATAATAACTGTTCCATATGATAGCTTTCCTTACTGATTGCTTAGGGCAGAGGGGGGGCTGGTTGACGGGAAACCATTGCTGCAAGATAGAATACTTTTCTAACTGGTATGCTTTTGATGAGGCAGTTCTGAAGAGCCGCAGAATGCACAGTGTACAATGGTGATGGTAATGGTGGGGGGCACTCCTGTTTAGATTAGTGGGTATCTGATCCTAGTTTTCTGCCTACTATAATCACACCTACCTCACCAAATATACCTCCCTCCTGCTTCTAGTCTATCTACTAAAGTCTCTTATCTGTTTTATAACTCTTGCTATTTCTTGTCATCAAATATTGCATTTACATCATTAATCTCGGTTGTCCTTGAAACCCTTCTGATAAAGTTAGTATAAAAAGAAAATTTTCCTTTCAAGGAGGCAACTTTTTTCACTCTGGCCTCTTTCATTTATTTGATAATTTTCTTTTTTTTTTGCTACGCTCTTTGTTCCTTTTCAACATTTGAATTACTCATCTGAAGGCCATTTGTTCAGGGTAATGAATACTCTGCCCTCATGGTTCTACTTGAGCGGAAAACTGAAGTAAAGAGTGAATTTTAATTTGATGGCTGTGCCCTTGTTGGCTCTGTTTGCCTATAAAGAGTTTCACTTGAAGCTTGATATGTGATGAAAGAAGGTTTGTCATTATGTGAAATGTAAACATGAACTTGTGATGCCTGCCAAAGCAGCAGATAGCCTCAATTTATTAACTCTGCCAAAAAGCAAAACACCTTGGGGGGGGGGGGGGTTATTGGTTAATGTGGAGCTCAGAGTTTACGCCCCACCCCTTAAAACCTGTTAGAAAGTGCTTTACAGCAAACAAAACTAGAAAAATGAGAGCTTTAAATGGTGTACTATAGTGCAATGGTACCTCAAGGCTGTGTGATCACAAGTACAGCAGCCCCCACCCGACCACACCCAACAGGTTCAAAAGACAATTACCTTTAGACCAATAGAGGTCAGTGCAGCAACACTTAGTTAGTTTACTCTTAAATTAAAATTATTCTAGCTTATCATATAATTTAGTTTATAATTGTAATTTTATAGTTTTTAATCTTTTGTATGTTTGGGTGCTGCTGCGTCCCTGTGTGTAAGAAGCATAGTGTGCAAGCGCTGTGCACAAATCTTGGCGCATTTCAATAATGCGCTGTTTTAAATACTTTAGACCAGGTTTCTGTTGGTCAATGGCGTGCTCACTTTTTGCAGCCTCAAGCTAGCAATACACCAAGAATGCACCGGAACACACCTCCCTGTAAGACCAGCACGCCCTGGGCGCAAAGATGGGCCTATGGGCTACATAAACAACGTGGCCGCTGGATGCCATGATGGATGAAGTTGACAACTGCGTCGGTCTTTAAATAGCAAAGACACTTGCGTCGGGCTTTGCTCTGCGCCGGGTGCAAGATAGGGCCCAAAGTCTGCTCAAGGCCAATCAATGAAATGTTCCTTTACAAGTCATCTGACTTCTAGATTTGTATAATATTACCTCATTGTGCTCACCTTGATGGATTTATTTTCTCTACCTTTGTCATGACTGTTAGCTGAAGGTATCTTAGACAAACACACCATGTTTGAAAGAAATCCACATGCTCCTGCTCTGCTGTTTTCAAATGAGGATACATTTGGCCGGCTCTCCACTGCGTACGTGCGGCTCAGTGTGAACACGAGCCTCCAATCCTCTGCCTCCTGTTGTCACAGCAGTCGCTTTGCCCACCAACTTAATCCCCTCAGCTGCGGATGAGTGGGCCTACGTGGAACTGGACAGCACCTGAGTCTGCAGTTATCGTTTTTCCCGAGTGTACCGGTGCTCCCTCGCAGCCCATATCCCATGTTCCCTCCCTCCCTCCAATTCTCCCCCCACTCCCCCATGTAGAGACATTTTTCCTGTTGTAAAGGTGCCTGGACATTTCTTAAACTTGGCTCCACATTGCAGTGTCCTCTCCAGGGCATCGCCACACCAATTATTATCAAGTAATAATCCTCATTGTACCTTTTCCATTTTCAAGAGCCAGCTCTAGTACCAACGCCCCTCTAAGGTTGCCTACTTCTTTCCTTCCTTCCTCTGGGAACAATAGTCAGGAATCCCAACATGACACTGCTCTTGGATGAGAGTTCACAACTTTCCCATCATGTTATGGTTGCATCCTCCCAGGCGTAGCAGTCGCATCATCCCGGTTCTCTTCCATTTCTCTGAACTGAGCTGCGTGAGAAAAGAGGAAACTAGGAATAACTTAAACCAAGGAAAGTCAGTGAAGTGGATATTGGCTGGTTGTGGCAGAGACAAGATCACCCGAGTTTTATAGATTTATAGACCCTGCAGGAGTCCTATTTAAAGTTGGGCGTCAAGTTTCACCAACATTAGATGCATGTATTGTACGTGATCTGCAGGCCCAAAAGGAATCTGATTATTTTTTTCCAGAATGAACACCTGCAGAATTTAGCGTTTTTCTGCTTTTGGTGGAATTATTTTTTTTAAGCTTTGGAAAATGTATCAGTAACGGTTTTAAATGAATTTATTTACTGTAATATAGTGACAATGGGCTACACACTCATACAATAAGAGTTATATTTAGTAGCTTCTAACCTTTTGCCTTGTGTCTCTACTTTTTTTGCAAGTTACACAGAATGAAAACACAAAAAAAAACGAGGCACCTTTTTAATTTTTAGTTATTTCTATGTTTCACAAATCCCACCATTGATCTGTGCTTACTGACCTCCTATTAACATGTGCACTTCACATGGCCTTTATGTTAGAAAATCCAGACATTGTTGTTAAATTGCAACTTTGGCTCAGGTAGCAAAGAAATGTCCGCACACTGTCTTAACTTTAGAAAAATATAGGAAGTTTAATAGTAGGCAATGTTTCGGGATTTGGTCTGAAGATGGTCCAGTACCAAAACTTACATACCTACTTTTGATCTGCTTGTCTCTCTCTGACGCATCTGTCTCACATTGTAGATGTGGAAAGTATTTTTCTGTACTAACTGGCTCAGGTGAAAGTTTTAAGGTGTAGTCTTTGGACAATTGTACTAACTTGGGTCCTTGAGAATTGTTAAAACACCTTCCTCATTGCCTTGAATAGTGTACTTGTTTCCACACACGACACTTTTGGCATCATAAAGTATAAAAACCCTGAATATATTATTCTATATGACTCTCCATCTTTTATGGCATCCCCTCTCTGCTGCTTTTTTTTCTGAAGGTGGCAACTTCCTGTAAAACTGTAACGCTTTGCGACTGTCCAAAGAATTTAGCACTAGAAACATGCTGGCATTGGAGCCGCAAGTTAATTTGGGCAACATCTTCCCAGCAGTAGTAATGGAGTGTATTTAAGGTGATGAAAAGTTCCACGTGGCTGGTGAATGACGAGGTGTCAGTGAAGGGTCCTTGGTTCTTAGAGGTTTTTGATATCTCTGAGGGAAGATTGATTAAACCTACAGAGTGACTTTGCACGTCCATTGTTTAAGAGCGTTGTTTTGGAAAATAACTTGTGGCGGTTGCGTGGTATTTAAATGTTATTGCCAGCCCATCATACCAGATCACTGTCAGAACATAAAGGTAGTCACTTGATATCATGCAAAACTTTAATCAGTGTTGCTGCAGTGAGGGTGTTGCCGTAAGGCCTGTTGCATGCATCCAGGCAAACACCATTTTGTCTTTTAACAGTAAATTCTTGTTCACCTTACTCCATCTCACTTACTCTGTCAGTTCTAAGGTAATTACAGGTTGTGTTTTTATTTTTGCATATTGTTTTGGTGCTAAGTGCCTCTTTGAACTTCCTAACCCAGTCAAACAAGGTCAGGCCCTCAGGAATGCAATTATGTCACACAACACATTACACGCTTGAACAAGAAAGTTGTTAAAGTGAGTGATTTGTTGTGGATTTTGAAATTACACGAATTTTGTTCGCATAAAAATTAAATGCATGTATGGTTGTTTGGGTCGAGTTTGAACATGTGAGCAATTATGCTGTTTCAAAAAATTAGAACTTTTAATGAATAAGCGGAGTGAGTTGTAGCGGTTTTGTAAGGATGAATTATAACTCCAAAGAATAAGTTAATGTAGTGTTGCTTCATAGTAATATAAACAATCTCATTGCATGGTTTAGGTAGAGACATTTTAACACAGTTCAACACCAGTGGATGTATTCAGTACAAACCTCACCGGTTTGCTGCTAGCCCATTAACAAAGCAGCAATGACAGAGTGGCTGTAACCAGCTGTGGCATTATGATGGTGATGTTCAGTCCATCAGGATATTCATCTTGGTCGCCTTATGCACAAAGAATGGACTGATGGACAAGCCGGATTTAGCTACTGGAGGGCATCCGGCCCAAGTGAGAGATGAATTAGAGCGGGGAATCGCAGCCTCTGGACAAGGACAAGGCCAGCTCATATATTTTCTAAATTGAAGTTTTTTTTTAGAAGAAAACAAAATGTAATACAATACAAATGCCTTAAAGACAAAAGTAAGTAGCTGAGGTATATGGATTTAAAGCAACACTAAGAGAACTTTTGTAACTTAAAATAATGTCTCCAAAATCGTTTCAGTGGTACGTCAACTCGTTACCGGGTGAACGGCACTTCTGCCTTCGCTTTGCGGCTCTCTTCCGGCTATAACACTATGCTAGTTAGACAGATTGGGTAGCAGTGTCTGTAGTTCTAGTAATACTAATGGGACAATTCTGCTTCCAACCTGTAGGGGACCGAAGCTGGAAAAGTTCCATAGTGTTGCTTCAACAGATGTTGCGTGATGTCTAATCAGCTCAGTTTGCTTGACAAGTGCAAAGCACATTATAAAAAAGAGTTGTCTTAATTTCAGTTTCACCTTTCTTTAAGTTCCCACATTAGGTGTGACAGGAAATTGGCAGGACCACTCTCTCTGGGCGTTACATCTGTTTCCCAGGCAGCAGCTTAACAAAACACGGGGTTGCACACCACCATTACCATTCTCAACACTCAGAATTATAGCAGTGAGAGAGAAAGCAGGAGATTGTCCTATATCTCAGTGAGGCATGCTTTGCTCAAGGCTACGTCTCTCTTGTTCCTGCCCTCTCGTCTCTCTCCTCCTTCCATTACTCAGCAGCAAGAAGCAACAAAGAAGGTGTGGTTAAATGCTCATCACACCGAAACTGTTGTCCTTGTCTCCCAAAACTGTTGTTGTCCAGGCATGAAAGCGCATGCACGTTTTTTAAAGTATTGCATTAGAAAAGCTGTATGGAAACGGCAACATTTGATTAAACTTCCTGAGTTGCGCAAACATGTTTTTATTCTCGCTTGAGGTGTTTTTGGCCTCTGTCAAAAAAAGATTGGTGGTTTAAATGGGATATGGAAACGCCTTTGCCGAATAACTTTTGATTCCTAAAGACCTCTCTCCATCTTTCTCTTGTAGATGCATCTACCAAGGCAACTTGTTTCACAACCTCTACTTCTTCTACTGTTTACTGGCGGATTATAGCCACGCGTAGCCTATAGCGCCAACTTCTGATGAAACAACGCTGTAGTCGAGTTTGTTTGCTCCAATCCAGTTAATGGGAAAGCGTCTAAATCCCATTTCAACGGTTGTCAAGCTTAAAATTCACTTAACAATTGAATGGAAACATGTCTTGTAATAAAGAAGGTGGAGAATAATGTTGAAGGCTCTGTAACTTTTTCCATGGGAACAATTAATCGGAAGAGATTTTCTCTGTCTCCATTAGTGTAAAAAAGTACATTAACAGCACGTCGCAATCAGACACTAGGGAGAAGTTAGCATTTATAGCGCTTGGCACTCATTATGGTGAAAAATCTACAATTACAGAGTGTTGCTCTTAAAATTACTAGCTGTTTAACAGTACAAAAACAAACAGACATCAAGTACAAACATTATGCAATTACTTTAGTTTAACGGCGTAAATGTTAATTTATTGCTGCAGGGGTCTACCAGCATTTCTGCTTTGTATGTATATTGTGGTCAAGGCCCATTTGTGACTATTTCAACAGCAGTATTTCTGCAGCTTTGTGCAGCCAGACTGACAACAAGTAGCTGATGGAATTGTGTAACTGTAGATACAGGCATTAGTTTAATAATCCTGGAAGGCTAACTCAGTCTCTGTACTGTTCTTCATATGGTGTGATGCCTTCCTGTTGTCTGCCTGCACCTATTTCCCTGAGAAACACTTCAGCTGCTGTTTGATGCTAGTAAAATCCTTTTCTCAAATTTACCATGTGAAGTTTTTCACCCCCCAAGAGTTCTGTTGTGCATGTTTTTCAACTAGGTTCTCTCTTCATTTTTGGGCATTTTTAATCCATGGTAGAGAGAGAGCAGGAAAAGAGGCGAGAGTGAGGTAGCAAACACAGGTCCCTGGTGCCAATGATGAATTTATGATGCAATTTTGTTTTACGAGTTAAAAAAAATTATTTTCCTCGGTATGGGCATGGTTTGCATGTATTTTCCAACAATCTTTTGTTTTTTATCTCTTTTAAATTAACCAAAGTTGGCACTTAATTAAGAACAAATGCAGCATATATATATATAGTATTTATTATATGTATAAAAAGAATCTTGTTCAACATACAGCTACAAATGAACTGTTCTCAGCAACCCGTTTAACCCTTAATTCAGCTTAGAGACTGAAATTCCACTTTTAACCACCTCAGCTTCCTCTTCTGAGTTTCTGATTTGATGTATTACCAAGCAACAGGGAAAATGACAAAAATGGAAAATGGTAATAACTTCATTGAGCCACTTGACTTTTGTTTACGTAGATGTTCCCACCAGGTGTGTCCTTCAAGTGGCTGGTTAATGAAAGACACGCATAAATACACACACTCAAGCACTTAAAAAGGCTTAATACAGAAGTAATGTTGTCCACCCCCACCTTCCATCTCATGCTAGCCTTTCACACTGGGGGCGTATTCTTCATTGTGCACATACTCACGCAATCACACACATGCATTCACATGGCATGGAAACACTGCTTAGCCTAAAGGCTTTGTCGTTGCCTAGCTGCCCACCTACTTACCTGTACCCACCCATCTTCACCTGTTTAGATGCTTAAGACCAAAATAGACCTGAAAGTAATTGCATTATCCTGAGGTACTGTAAATGCAATCTCTGAGTGGCTGTTGATACTTGTAGTCACCGTGGGCGATACGGTGAGGGTTTGACTGGGTTTGGAAGTGTCAATCTGTCAGGGTGCCCACTCACTTAGGACCCAGTTGCAAAAGCTAGTTGCGTGGTTAAGTGTCTCGCTTCTGGAGTAACATTGAGCCCAGAGTTCCTGCCCAAGCTTGATTTGCTATGTCTTCAATCTTTTGTCTTCATCTCAACTTTTCCACATACAAAGACTTCCATCACTGCTGGCCCTTTGGCCCTCAGACGTCCCTCCACGTCTGAGGGCCAAGATGTTTATATTTGTTTTGAATGGCCTCTCTCAAAGACGCAGAAAAACTCTTTCCATTAATTAAGCAATAATACGGTCCTTATACTGTAATTTAAGAACTTGTTTTAAAGTAACCAGATTGTTTTAATTTTCTTCAGTATTAAAGTAATCCCGTGGTAGTTGTCTGTGCATCCAATGGTGCAATGCAAACAAGAATGGCAAATGGCTAATTCAGCATACTTACACTGCCAAAATGTTTTTCTCAATTGTGTACACACTCATACCCATTACTCATGATGTGACAATGACTCTGTTTGTTGTATGCTAATTCCTTTAGTGTGGACATTGTTGTTTTACAAAAGCTTGACCAAGAACATGTCATTACCATGTGTTTAATTAGCCCCCTTTATATAGTTTACTTGTTATTAACCCCCATATTTGTTTATTTTTTATTTATCCCCCCCCCACCCCACCCCATCAGCTCTTGGAGTATGTTGGCAAAGGAAAGAGCATCATGGACGTGGGTTTGGCCCAGGCCCGCCAGCCACTAACCACCCGCTGCCACTACTATGAAGTAGAGATTGTTGATGCTGGAGAGAAGTGCTACATCGCTCTGGGTCTGGCAAGGAGGGTGAGCTTTCTAAGAAAAGAACAACTTTTGACAACTTAACACACATACACACCTTAACTCAACAGAGAAGCACGTTCTATTGTACTTTTGGTCCTTTCCCCCATCTTTCTACACCGTTTTACATTAGGTAGTGTTGCTCAAAGCACTCTTCAATCTCATTGCACACTTGTGTATAATGACAATAAAGGCATTCTATTCTATTCTACTGTGGGATGTGGACTGCAGGAATAAGCCTCACATTCGCTGATCTTCCATTCTCCCCCTCGGGTCCCCATAGCATAACAAGTTGATGAGCTCAAAACATGCTAATGATGGAACACTTTGAACTTTGATTAAAACCTTGAATTGGCAAATGAGGCGAGTAATTTGCATGTGCAAAATGTTCCTCAGGCTCTATCTTACGAATGTTGTAAACTTGGCCTGATGGCGGAGACGCAGCGCTCGTTTCATAAATGTTGGATCCATGCCATTTTATTTAAGAGGATATGGACTTAAATAGGTTGAAATAGGTTCTACTCGTGGTAAACTCGGTGATACTGTCCAAAGCTTTATTTTTGTTCTTATCACCCAGCAGCTCAGCCATTCTCTTTGGATGTAATGGCCTACTTTTGGTTAAATGAAACACCTCCAAGAGGAAAACACAATTAGTGAAATTTAAACACCTCTTACTTGAACCATTATTTCTTTTTCCAAAGAATGCACATGGGGTTCCCATTTCAGCATTAGCACTGCAGCTCTGCAAGAGACTATTACCATGTAAATGCTTCGAAGAACAAAACAGACAAACCTGTATATGTGTGGGAACTGAGTGAAAATGATGCACATTAGGAGATGCAGAGAATTATTTTAACAAGGGTTACTATATCAGGACACAGCTGCAAGGATGTAAAGTACAAGCAGTAATGGTTAAGGATCTTGCAGGGCCGTTTTGAATCTTCCTTACTAGGCTTATAAAGGGCAGGACTAAACTTGTACGAATGTCTGCTTCTGATGGATAGATGGATTCTCTCACAAAACCACGGCATAACATTTTACCTAATATTATTCTTCTGACTCAGGAACTATTTCTATGGGTATGGGTTCATGATTTGTAAGTGTTTTGCTCCCTGTAAATTCAGCCTCGAAAGTGTTGTGAATGTGAAATATTAGTGACTGGCAAACCCTGTAGAAAAAGCTGCCAGCACTGTCGCTCCAAGGGTCAAAACTCTGCTCCTTTTAATCACAAAAATAAATATGTAACTCAAAAAAGGCCTCCGAGGCTATTTATATAAAACAGGGACAGAGGGATGCGCGGGTCACTGAATGACATGTCATTTGGAAATATTGGTAAATATTAACTTCGCTCTTGTTTGGGTGGTTGGCTTTTGCGAAATCGTTCTATGTCTACCACCTGATATTTACACAGTAAGACACAACAGTGCTCATAGTAATTTGTTGCTTGCCAAACCACCGCTCTGGCGATGGCAGTGTTGCACATATTCCCTTCTTAAAGTTAAACTTTCTGTTCAAGGAAAATTAAACTATAATTCTGTGGCTACTGTGCATATTTTTCCATTTTTTTCAAGAGGATGAAAACTTTTTTTGGACATATTTGTTGAAACCGCCTCTGGGTGGGTGTTTCCCTTGGCAGCTGATGTCTAAGAGCCGTTGTTTCTAAGGAGACAATATTTCAATATCCGTGGTGCACTACTGACAGGAGCACGTAGGATAGTTCTCCTTTGAAGGTTGATACAGAGAAAAGGTTTCTTCTTTTTCAGCAAACTCACATAGCATTGATTTATTTTTGGGAGAACCATCGTGCTGTTGTGTTTGTCTTCACGTGGAAAGTGGAAAAAAGGTTAGTCTCGCATTGCCAGACCTTCCTCCACAGCTCTGCAGAGGTGGGTCTGGCTAGTCCACACAGTATTCCAGGATGGGACAAAACGTGCTCTGGTTTATTTTCATTTCTTTAAACCATTCACAATCTTGTTGGGCGGTGCTTAGCACTGTATCAAGCAACGGTGCCTCTGTAAAATAGCGTCTGGAAGGAACTTGTTTTGGTGGAACGTGTGTACGTTCAGAAGTAGTTTTAGTTTCAGTTTCTGAGGACCAGGTAACCATAGTCCTCAGATTGGACAGATAGTCTAGCTAGCTGTCTGGACTTACCCTGCAGAGATCTGAGGACCAGGTAACCATAGTCCGCATAAAATATTTCTTTATTTTCTTAGTGTTCAATTCTAGAATTTGTTGACAATGTTATAAATGTTATGCATAATGTTACATGTTCTTTTATAAAGTTATTTGTTTAGGAAAGCAGCCTTCTGAGTACCTTTGCATGTCATAGTCTATTTTCATTCCAGCTCAAATATTATATATATATATATATATATATATATATATATATATATATATATATACA